>NW_027494227.1:0-279470 GCF_021521415.1 Bidens hawaiensis | reverse complement strand
ATCCCTTTCACTACAAGTGATTTGAGTATGGGATTAGGAGCAACTACTACAACTATTGAAACAATTGTTTCTTAGTTGGATAGTAGTTTAGGCACTAAGACTCCTATCCCTGGTAACAACTGATGATGTTTTTAAAGAAACAGTTGGAAGTCCCTAGTACCAAGAAAAAGGGGCATTTGTACAATCTCATTATGAAAATTTTGATGTCGTTGTAGACAAAACTGTTGATGTAGGTAAAACTACCACCAGCAGGACAACAGTTGAGACTATTAAGTTAGTGAATGCTAAAATCATTCAAGAATTGACGTCACAAGTTCAAAGTTTGAGCTGTGAGGTCGTGAAGCTCAAGGAGCTCATCACCAAAATGACCTCAACTCCAACAACCCCAAGATAATACCCAATTTTTGGCCTCCATCTGCAGTGAATTTCAACACTGCATCCACCAATTAGTCACTCAAAAGTCACCAGCCACTAAAAGCTCCAGCATACTATAGGGTATAGCCACCTCTAGACAAGAGTATGTTGAGCTAAAATCCTTTATCTTCTCAAATTCCAAATCTTTCAAACTATAGTCAATAATGATACCACCATGCTAAGAAACACTCTAAACACTTTCACTGATGAGTTAAGAAAGAAGATGGTAGATCAAAGGAATCAATTGTTTGCACTTTAGGAGTTGCTTCACTTGCCACATGGTTTCAAGGGCAGGTTGATGTTGTTGCTGATTCCAAAAAGGGGGGAGAACATCCTTGACGCCTCAATGAAAGTAGCTACAAAGAAGCTTGATAAAGCAGCAAACAAATCTACAGAAGAAGCAGCTAGAATAAAGGTAAGAAAACAAAGAGATGCTAAGGATGCCTTGGTTAAACAACTGAGGAAAAAGTTTCTCCTTAGTCAAAAAAACTGAGGAAAAAGCCTAATGAAACTGGCTCATCAAAGACAAAGAGGCTGAAAACAATGTCTTAAAGAAAAAGAAAGGGTGGAAAGACATAACAAAGACCAGTAGTTTCCCATACTACTGATGAATCAGAAGAAATACCAGTAGTTCATCAAATTGCTGATAATGAAAAAGTTGTAACATCAACTAATTCAAGAACAGTAGTTTCACAAACTGTTGATGTTGTTTATTTACATCAAACTACTGGTGCTTCACAAGAACCAACAGTAGTTTCAGAGACTGTTGATGCACCCAATGTAACACAAGAACCAACTACTATTCCAAAAGTAGTTGAAACCTTGAAGTCAAAGCCTAGTCAACAAAAGGCTTCTGGCAGTAGTTTCAAAAGAAGACTGGTTTTACCAGAAGATGATGACTCACCACCATCTTTTCCTGCCAATTTGTTCAAGCCTAAGAATGTTGAAGAGTTAATCACTCATTAAGAGAGAGGCGGAAAAGGCATTGGCAAAAGTAGCACAGATCATGCATGATGAAGAAGCTGCAAGGTTGTATCGAAAAGAGCTTCTAAATACAGGAGATCTTGAACAACATGCTAATGAAAGAAGCTTGGTTATGTCTTAAAGGCCTATAGTTATTGATAGAAGCATAGAAAGTTGTTGTCTTATGGCTTAAAGAGCATGCCAAGTACATGGTATCTCTCCACAAGTTCAAGGGTTGGACTTATGAAGAATTGCACAAGACCCTAGTATGGATCTTTCTAAACCTGATTGGGATGTAGTGAAACTCAGCATATCTGAGGACTAGGAAAAAAGAAATCTTGAATATGAATATGGAATTAGCTTAGGTTAATTTTCATTCAAAAAGAGAGGCTACTAGATGGGGAATTGATAAGCTGAGGGTTGCTTACATAGATCTTGTACAAGAAACAAAGAAGAACCCAAGCAAATTCCCGAAACCAATAGCTTTTCTATAGTCAAGCTCCCTAAAAAGCAAAGATCAGTTCAAACTACTTCTTTGATCCCAAGGATATTCACTATGATGGGCTTTGAATACAATGTAAATATGTTATCTTCTTCATCCTCTTTGTCAGCATTGGCTATTGTTTCAACTCAAATTCTAAGGTTATTAAATGGAGTACATAAAAATAGCTCGTATTATTTGGAACTGATAGTCTGGCTTGGTTAAAGTTGAGGTTTAGATTCCGGTTTAGGTTTCGGTTTTTGTTTTGGTTTGTGGTTCTGGAAGCACGAGCTATGTTATTTTGGGCGTTTTGGTTATTTTGCTCATTTTGGTTATTGAAATTGGGTGGTGGAGGTATGTTATCTGGGTGAAACTGGTTATTCTGTGGGAGTGGGTCTTGGTTTTGATTCTGGTTTTCGGTTTGTTTCTGGTTCTGATTCTGATCTTCCATCTCTGAATTTCGATTTTGTACTCGGTTTTGCCGAGCTAACCTCTCGATTTCAGGCTCATAAATTAATGGAGACTGTCAGCCCAAATGGCGGGTGCGCATAAGCCTGTAATCCGAACAACTAACACAACCCGTGTAAAATACAGAAAAATAAAATTTAAAATTAAAACTGAAACTGAAACTTAAAAACTAAAATTAAAACTAAGATAAACACAAAAATCAATTAACACGAAACACACTAACCGCACTAACTCCCCGGCAACGGCGCCATTTTGATGACCGTCGTTTGAGTTAATCAAAAACCTAGTTAAACTATATAGATAGGATAAGTAAGGTATCGTATCCACCAGGAGTATGTGGTCAATGTAATCGTGTAAACAATTTCAATATTATGAAGTAACTAGTGTTTAGTGCTGATCACACAAGTAGTTAAGTTGAATTTAGAGAATTAAGCAAACAAACAAGTAAACGAGTTTCAATAAATTAATAAAACAAATCACACCTGGGACTTCAAGTAGGTAACTTACAGTAATCTCATGCAACCTAACAGATTAATCATTAACGGTTAACTACAGACTGATCAACTAGACAAAACCTTAGGCAACAATAATTGCTTTACACACGGCACTGGTTATCAAACGGTCACTGCCAGTGTGACTCGGTTAAGGGCAATTATATGCTTTGTCTAATCAAACAACCCTATGATCAATTATTATAGCAACTGGTAACTAATCGTTCAGATCAACGTAAACCTAAACCGATTGAACACTCAGAAATACTAAACATCAATAATCATAGATTAACCATAAACAATTATACATAAATATTCTTAGTCACATGAGGAAACTGAAATTGTTACAAACTTTGCATCCCCGGTATGATTCGGAGAAGACTAGCCTAGCATCGTCATCAATAAATCTTCAATTATGATGAGGAAGGCCACTAGGATTGATCAAGAGATGATTGGTAGCCCTGGAATTCACCCAAAATCGCCTAATAGCTGCTGCTGGTCGTCAATCTTGATTAGGGTTCGGAAAATAGAAGATATATGTCAAAATCCGTTTTTTTCACGTTTTTTAAGACCATCGCGTATCGCGATGACCATAGACCCTACCCTTTGGGTACCGCGACCTAAGAAAACCTCATATTTGGATTCCTCTCATCGAGAAACCCAAAATTCATATATTATGGGTCCCGTAACTCATTTTCTAGCTCAGGATATGCTCGTTTTACTTCATGGTCGCATTTTGACAACCCTTTTTATTCAGTTTTAGCATCGGCTTATGATTTCTCATCCATACTCTTCCCGAATCCTTGTAACACTTCCCAAGACATCAAATCATGCTTTGGTCATCCCGAGATATCATTCCATGCTCGTACAAGTCTCTCATTTAGCATCTTTAACGATCAATGACCTGAAATACAAAAGCACGTATGAAGTACCAAAGTTCTAGAATAAACGATTAAAACTAAATAATAAACAAACTAAAACATATACAAATTAACCGACCATCAATCGGTATGCTTGATGGGTGGTAGCTTGAATGTCTTTGTTCTTCATATTCTTGCCTTGGGGGATCATCTGGTAAGTTGATTGGGCATTGCTAACTTACAGGGAAGTATACTGGTTTGGTTCGGTCAATCATTATGTCTTGGTTAAAGAATGCCTCATAATAATCTTCGCTCATGTTATCCTTCAGTAAGGGTTCGGGGATTCCAGTCTTCTTTGCTTCACGTACATAACTATTCATCATCTTCTTGAAAGACATCTAATAAGTTGGGTGGTTTAGAATGAGGAGGGAAAGAAAAGGTTACCAACCTATCTTATCCCTATTCAAATAAAACAAGTAATAAAAATATTTTTTTTATACTTGGATCGAAGCTTAGCTATTATTATTTAATACCTAATTCTCTAAGATCGATGGCTCTGATACCAACCTGTCACACCCCCATCTTAGGGCTGGGCGTATGACCAACAAGTGGTACCACATTTGTAATTAAATCAGAATTACGGTATTGAAAGCGAAAGTCTTGTATTAATATGGATTAAAATATTTAATTTACATAATTCAAAAAACTAGATATAAAACTTCCTGATTAGTGTTTACAAAAGATAACTTGTTTTATAAATCACCAATTACACATTTTATATTTAAACAAACAATCCGAGCCATCGTATATCTTAAGCACTGCGAGCTTCCAAGCGCTATTCTTGATTACTTGCAAAATGTTTAGAAAATACGTCAGCAACACATGCTGGTGAATATGTTAACGCTAAAATATTTTCTTTTACTTGATTACCCCTCGGGACATAACTTGCGTCCGGCCCATCATGTCTTAGGAATAATCAAGATTTAAAACAAACACAATTTATAAACTCAAGTCTCTACACTAAATACCCAGCAAACACCGCATCGTTCGACATAGTTATGTACCTATTCGTATACACATGGTCATGCTCCCCTCAGAAAAGCGTAATATCACCAGGTGTGGTGTGGTGTGCCCACCACATATGTAAGGATCCAGACAAACGTACACGATAGACTGAGGGCTAGTACTTTTACTTTTGTTTATAAATGTTTTAGAGACACGTAGTCTCATGTAAACTTTTTCATTTAACACATTTGACTTGTTTTAAACAAGTCTGTAAACTTTGGAGCGTATTCACCTTTTTCGATTTGGATCAGCTTTAAACACTTTTGTTAATCTTTTTATAATATTTACCTCGATTATTTTCTTTACTTTAAAACCTTAGTTAAAAAGTATACTTTCTTTCTTTTATAAATTAAAGTCTTTCTTTTAACTTATTTTCTTTTCTTTTCTTTTATAACATAACCTTTAGTAAAATCTTATTTTCTTTAAATTCTACGTTTCTTCTTCTCTAAAGAACGTATTCTTTTCTTTTCTTTATTATCCCAGAATAATTATATTAAACTAATATAATACTTATAACAAAGAATAATAATCACATTGTATTAAATTCATATTTATTTCTTTTCTTTGTTATGTTTTCTTTTATTTATCGAGGTATTGAATATTTCCTCGACTTTGGGTTTTAAACCTTTTTAATAATTTATTACTATTTTATTTGGGTACTATGCCTACTGACGTGTGTGAATATATATATAAAAATTTAAGTAAAAGTTCCACACAAATCGGGTTTTAAAATAGGTTTTCACCTACAACTAAACCACACATGAAAGGCAAGTGTACCTATCGTTTGTAATAAAGTGTCGGTAAGAACCGAGTATCAATCCATGGACACGACAAATTTCTAGTAATAAATCTTTGTAAATGACCAACCGAACAAGTAAATCTTAAGTTGAATTTTAATTAACTAAATTTGCATACAATGCAAATAAGCAAGTAAAAACACAAGAATATAATCAATCCAACAAACTACCTAGGCATGAATCCACTCTACTAATATGATAAAATAGCAATAATATGGTAAAACATCATGAATCTAAACATAAATACTAGATTACAATAAAGCAACCTAATAATAGCAAATAATCAGCATGATGGGTTTCAATCAAGAGATAAACATAGACTAACTTGTTTGTCAAAACAACAAAGTCTCATAATCAAAGGAAAGCTAGCATGAACAACATTCTAACCACCTAAGATTACACTAAAGTAGCCAAATTCATGAAATTAATATAAACTTATGAAACTTTAACTAGCAAGTCATCACCAAGTCAAGAATCATAACACTCATCAATTTTCCAATATTAAGTGTAGGGTTTCATACTCATCAATAATTATATAACCAAGTTAATTTTTACTAGTCATTCCTAACTTAGTAATGTAAACAAAGATTTCATGAACATTTAAAGTTTACAAACAAACATCTAGAACATAGTTTTCCAACATGAATGCCTAAACATTTGCAAAACTAACAAGGTTATGTAACATAACAAGCATGAACACCATCAATATCAACTTATAAATTCAACCATATTCTTGAAAGAAAACCACTTTACCAAAATCATGCATAGATAATATATCACATTAATAAGAGTTTCAACATTGTCTAGACAGCAAAAGTAATTAGCCCATAAGGTTTAATACAACTACAATCAAACTAAAAATAAGCTTACAAAACATGTTCAAGAACAATGGGATGTAAACTAAGATCAAAGAAGGATTGAAGAATGGAATGATGGATCTTGAGGATGGTGGAAGCCTTCAAACTCTTAAGGAACACAAAACATAATTTTCAAGAGTTGAAAGAGAATCACTAAGGCTCCACACCCTAAAATGAAGTGAAAACAAGTGTTTATAAGCTTCTGGTCAAAGTGCATGGTCATGCACAAAAAGTGCATGGTCATGCACTATTTTGGGTAAGTCAAACTTTCACTTTCGGCGGCTCAGAGTTGCAGGTTCCACAAAAGTGCACGGTCATGCACAAAAAGTGCATGGTCGTGCATTTCCGGCACTAGCTAGTGCACTTTCAAAATTAATGTGTCTTGTCCTCGGCATCGGATAGTGCACGGGCTCGTGCCCTCGGAAGTGCATGATGGTGCACAAAAAATGCATGATGGTGCAGTTTCACTTTTGGCACGATAGTAGATGTGCACGGATTCCAATAAAGGTGCACCATCATGCACATAAAGTGCATGATGGTGCAGTTTCTCAGCATGGTCTTGCACTTTCATAGCATGGTCATGCACTTTGGCATGGTATCAGTTGTGCACGGGTTCCAATAAAGGTGCATGGTCATGCACTTTGACACAATATCAGATGTACACAGGTTCCAATAAAGGTGCATGGTGGTGCACTAAAAGCGCATGATGGTGCAGTTTGGTCAGCATGGTCATACACATCCTTAGCATAGTCATGCACCAGCAGCATGATCATGCACTTCTTAGCATGATCATGCACTTTGGGCAGATTCTTGATTTTTGTCCGAAAAACACCATCTTTTCATCGTTTCTTCGTTGGGCGGGCGCCCGGACCTGCAAATTCATAAATAACTCAATTAAGTACTAAATACAACGAATTTGCATGGAGTTTTACCAAAATAAAAGGATAATTTTGTCACACCCTCAAAATCCACTAACGGAGTTTTACCGTCAGAGGGTGTGAACTGGCAGGATCGGAATCATCAGTTATAATCAAACCATAAAAATAGAGTTTCAAAACCATGAAAACGTTTACGAGTAATTAAGTGCGGAAGCGTAAAAACCTTTAATCAAAAGTTGCGTCACGCAGGACGACTTAAAACCAAAGATAACCGTTAAAAATAAGTTTGCAGGAAAAAAGCGTTTTCAATCAATGCATGTTCCTAAACCGCGCGCCCGCCTCGGCTACCTGAGAATAACATACTAAAAGTGTCAACACAAGGTTGGTGAGTTCACAAGTTATATAAAAATAAATCGTTTAGCGTTTGCGTTCAGTGTTACAGCATTACAGCGTTTTGCGTTAAGCGTTTTGCGTAACAACGTTACGGCGTTTTGCGTTACCAGATAATGTTATGTCAAATTATATATCGATAGGTAGCTAGTCTATACAACAAGTATTACTAAGTGTTCGACACCGAAGCTGACTCGTTTAATAAGTGCCTTGTCACCAGGTCCTCCAGACCATGGTACGTGTTAGCCAAAATTACACCCGCTCGACCTCCAGTCGAGTTTAGCGTTGGGTGGGGTTTGTCAAACCCAGTAGTACTACTCAACAGTGACTCGCTATTCTAAATATTAACCGGTTCGATGTGTAGGACTTCAAATGTTTCGTTTGCCACTTAGCCTTTAAAGGTGATATATAATTTATAACAAAATCTTAAATGCGTTGTGGAGTATGTTATCTCCCCCAAGTGAAAAGCGTTTGAAAACAGTTTAAAGAGGGGAAAGTGAAACTCACTGTTTGCGAAGAATTTCCCAAAATAAATCACCAAGATGCGCGTTACCGAAAAACTCTCTCTAACGTTCTAAAACAACAAAGAGATTTTTCTAAGTGTCGGAATATTATCAAGTCTCTAGACCCGGCACATAATACCTATGCACATAACATGTTTCTTGTTTCGTCTGTGAATCGTGTGTGACTTTAACAAGTGTTTTTGTGACACATCACATGTGTAAGCAATCATATACGTGTCATGTATTCATAATGTACATTACTAGCAATTATTCCCCGTAAGGGCATTTTGGTCAACAAATAACAATTAACTAGCCATTATTCCCCATAAGGGCATCTTGGTCAACAAATAACAATTAACTAGCCATTATTCCCCATAAGGGCATTTTGGTCAAATTATGACAATCAATTAGCAGTTATTCCCCGCAAGGGCATTTTAGTCAAAACACGACAATTATCTTGCAATCATTCCCCTCAAGGGCAATTTGGTCAAAACACGATAATAAATTAGCAAGTATCATATTTCATGCATTTTCACAAAACTCAGCAGCTAGTTTCACCGGGACAGAAATCCTACTAGAAAGATTGTACTATTTCACCGATCATAGCATCTCAATTAATTTACCAAAAATCATCATAGAAGCACATACGTCTTAGGTTTCCAGAACATATTTTATTACATTTTTATTCCTCATAGTTTTCTCACAATCATCAAATCATTACAGCAAACTCATAACAGTCAAATTCATGCGCAACAGAATGTTATTTGCAATTCCCGTTAAACGAAAAATCCAATAAATGCAAGAACACTTGGGTTTGGTTCCTAACTCAATGAGTCAACTTCTAGAAGTGGAACCAACCCAATTGGTCTCGTAGTTCATGAGATATAACATTTACAACATAACCTAACAGCAGGTCTAACAGCTCAGCTTTGCACAACGTTTTTGTAAAATCATAAAAGTTAACTTCTACTTGTCCAAAAATTACAAGTTTATATTCTTTAGAAACTAGACTCAGCCTAGTTTACTGTAGTACCAACAATCTCAACCAATTTTCATGTTTACACTTCGTTACAGTCACTTAAACATCAAATACACATTCTGTCCAGAAACTGTTTGCATCCAAACTCAACATAATAACAACCTATGAACTATCATGCATTCATATGACCCTCTAGACTCCATAAACACCATCCATGCACATCAATTACATATTACATACTTGATTAGGGTTTGTGTTTGAACTCAAATCAAAGACACAACAATTTACATGCAACAAGATTCAATCTAGTTATCAAATCATCATCAATCAACAACAATCATGTTAACTTCATACATAAATGAAATCGGCTCATCTAGGGTTTTCAATTAACCCATTAAACATCAAAATCAAGTAATAAGGATGCATGGGATAGTCGATTATACCTTCCTAGCACCTAATTCTTCAATCACAATCTTGATTTCTTGGTGTCATGTGTGTGCAAAGTGGACGGCAGCCAAGGGGATGGGGCTTGGGTTCCGATCGGGGTTGGGAGTGTAGAAAATAAGTTAGGGTTTAGGTTATTAGTTTATATTTATAATAATAATAAGTTACACTCAAGTCCCTCCACTATCAAGTGTTACTTTTCTAGCCTAACTAACTTGTTTACATCTTGAGTTAACGTCTATAACCATGTTATCACATAACACATAAGTCTAACACATAATTATCACATAATTACTGTTTTGACGTTTTTCGTTTATTCATCAATCGTTTGCGTCAACTCGTTTGCGTTTCGGTGCAAATCCCGAAAGACTACACATGTAGTAAGTGTTAAGCGTCAATTAAACCCTAGTTTAAATGTAATGAAGTGTGCGTTATAGATTTAGTGATCTTAAGTTTGAATTGACGGAGTTGAGTTAACGGAGTTAACCTGAAATTGACGATTGTCACAAATTTGATGCTAAAATGTGAACACTTTGTGTTACATCAAACATCCCCACAATTGAACTTTGCTTGTCCTCAAGCAAATGAAATAAACTCCACAAAAACAAGAATAAAACCCGCAAGCAATAATCATTCAAAGTTTTTAAAAGATTTACAAGCAAGCACTATTGATGTTTCCAAACAAGCCTATTAAAAATGAAGACATAGTCTAAAGAACATTACATTTGTTGCCATCACATTCCCACCTTGCAAACCTCACAATGTTCACTCATACACTCGGTTATATTTAGTGATCATACATGTAATGTTGTATGTTGAGAACACTCGATGCCAAGACGATGACCATACAAAGCATAGGCTTGTTTAAGGCTCAAATCTAACCGACACATACATAGCATAAAACACGAGTACTTGTGGGTTGTAATTTGGCTTAGGGTTAGGGTGAGGAATTTTTGGGAAAAGTGACTAAAAGGCTAGAAAATCCGGAACTAAGCTAGCTATAAATAAAAAGTAACTATTAACTAAACCAAGTGGTCTAAACGAACCGAGAGCTAACGAACCAAAAATTGCTCTTTGAAATCTCAATATGGGATGAACCAAATTTCTTATTCTTCTCTTCTTTTCTTGTAATATTATTTTTTCTCTCTCTTTTTTTTTTTTTTTTTTTTTTGCATATAGACTAAACAAATTAATACAAACTAATAAAACACTTTGGGAGATAGCATTGTGCTTCTAATATTCCCAAGTGATAAAATACATGAAAATGAAATGAAAAACAAAATAACTTAGCCGAACCGGATTTCTAACAAAAAATGGGTGAAAAATAAAAGGCTTTATGGCTAAGTGGGCGATAAAAATAGGGCGAAAAAGAAAAACACGGGAAAAGGCTAAACATGGGCTACTAGGGGAATAATGTGGGTAAGGGAAATATAAGTGAAAAATGGCTAGACATGGGTTTATCCTAAATTCCTCAAATGGTTTATACTATGTATGTGTATATGGTTTGAAATGCATGCCAAAAACAAGTTCTACTTGTAATAATCACCCGGCTCACTCAATTGCCCGCAAAAACATGAGCAAAAACAACTAACGAGGCTAACTCACGGAAACGGACGGAATGGGTAATTTTTGCAAAGTAAGAATGTGAATCTTTTTGTTTGTCATGTTTAAAGGTATGTCTTTTAAAGATTTTCGGCATGAATGTCTTAAAGATTTGTGCTTCAGGACAATGCAATTAAAGTTTGAATTAAAAATTGCTTAATGGTTATTATTTGTTACAAAAATTTATTTAGGAGTTTTGCAAAAAATTTTAATTTTAGACAAACAAAGTTCAAATTCCCTCCCCACACTAAAATTGTACAACGCCCTCGGTGTACAACAAAAAACTATAAAAGTAAAGTGCAAAAGAGGGAACAGAAAACTCCCCTGAAATCCAGAAAGCTGCCAGAAGGTGACTCCCAAGACTCAACAATGTGACAATCCAAAGACCCGACCATGCGACCGTGAGTATCCAACAACCAACCTGGCAAAGCAACCAAAGCAAAACAAAACAAACCAAAACATGCCATTGACATGCTCAATAAACACAAAAAATCTCAAATCCATACCAGTACAAAAGAACCAAATCTACAATACAATCCATGAGATATTCTACACACCAACAAATTACTACACAAATAAACATAAACACAAAGTAACACTAAACACATAATAAAAAAAAACTACGGAATTCCTAAACATGCTAAATTTTGAAGGAGTCGATAGCTAGACTCACACTCCCCACACTTATTTCATGGGGTGGAGGGCGAGAACCACCAATGCAACCTCGACCGGCTCATCCAAATAGTGTTTCAAACGGTGACCGTTAACCTTGAAAATGCGTCCATCCTTATGGCCGATCTCAACGGTACCGTAGTCAAATACTTGCCTCACACTAAAGGGGCCGAACCATCGGGATTTCAACTTCCCGGGGAATAAACGAAGGCGAGAATTGTAAAGCAAAACACGATCGCCCACTTGGAATTGTTTGTGGTCCTTCAAGCGGGCATCATGAAGCCTTTTGGTCCTCTCCATGTAAATTTTCGAGTTTTCATAAGCTTGGCCTCTCAATTCCTCAAGCTCATGAATCTGACCAAACCTGTTTTTCCCCGCACATGCAAGATCAAGATTAGCACTTTTCAAAGCCCAATAGGCTTTATGCTCGAGCTCAACAGGGAGATGACACGCTTTCCCGTACACCAATTTAAACGGTGTCGTACCAATCGGTGTTTTGTAAGCGGTACGGAAAGCCCATAATGCATCATACAGTTTCTCAGACCAATCCTTACGATTTTGACTAACCGTCTTTTCAAGGATTCTTTTGATACCCCGATTGGTGACCTCGACCTGCCTGCTCGTCTGCGGGTGATATGGTGTAGAGAAGCAATGATGAACACCATATCGGGAAAATGCATTTTCCAACTGGGCATTACAGAAATGAGTCCCACGGTCACTGATCAATGCTATGGGGGGGCACCAAAGCGAGAAAACAACTTCTTCAAGAATTTCACCACCGACCTAGCGTCATTAGTGGGCAAGGCTTGCACCTCGACCCACTTTGAAACATAGTCAACGGCTACTAGGATGTAACGGTGGCTGAAAGAAGTCGGGAAAGGTCCCATGAAATCGATGCCCCACACATCAAAAACTTCGCAAACCTGAATCGGTCGCTGGGGCATCTCGTCTCGTGATGAGATGTTGCTTGCCCTTTGGCAAACATCACAAGACTGCACCATGTCATGAGCATAACAGAAGATGGTTGGCCAAAAGAAACCGGCGTCAAAGACCTTCTTCGCGGTGGATGTGGCTCCATGGTGTCCTCCAGTCGGGCCCTCGTGGCAGTGACTCAGGATTTTGCGTGCTTCATCACCATACACGCACCTACGAACGAGCTAATCGGTTCTGACACGAAACAAATAGGGATCCTCCCAAAAATAATGCTTAACATCAGAAAAGAATTTCTTCTTTTGCTGGTGAGTAAGGCCCTTCAAAACGATCCCACTCGCGAGGAAATTCGCAATGTCCGCGAACCAAGGATGATCATCATCTCGCGTCTCGATATGCATGAGGAACTCGTGGGGGAAATTGTCATTTATGTGGACCCCCACTTGTTCTGATGAAGCTGGGCACTCAAGACGAGAGAGATGATCGGCTGCGACATTCTCAGCGCCCATTTTGTCACGAATCTCAATGTCAAACTCTTGCAGCAATAAAACCCAACGAATGAGTCTCGGCTTCGCAACTTGTTTACTAAAAAGATAACGAAGGGCTGCATGATCCGTGAACACGATGGTCTTAGAAAGGACAAGATAAGACCAAAATTTATCAAACGCAAAGACAACCGCAAGGAGCTCTTTCTCGGTAATCATGTAATGCTCTTGTGCATCATTCAGAGTCCTGCTCGCATAGTAAATCGGGTGAAAATGCTTATCCCGTCTTTGACCTAAAACCGTCCTGACTGCAAAATCGCTATCATCACACATCAAGTCAAAAGGAAGAGTCCATTCGGGGGCTACCATGATAGGAACGTTTACCAATTTCTCCTTCAACAACTCAAATGCACGAAGGCACTCGGAGTTGAAAATGAACGGGGCATCCTTCTCTAGGAGCTTAGTCATTGGGCGGGAAATTTGGGAAAAGTCCTTTATTAATCGCCAATAAAAACCCGCGTGACCAAGAAAACTCCTAATAGACTTCACCGAATTTGGTGGCAGAAGCTTAGAAATGGTATCAATTTTGGCTCGATCAACCTCAAGCCCCGCCTGTGAAATCTTATGCCCTAACACAATGCCCTCCTTCACCATGAAGTGGCATTTCTCCCAATTAAGAACAAGGTTGGCCTCTTCGCACCTGGCCAACATTTTCTCCAAATTTCTCAAACAATGATCAAAAGAACTCCCAAAAACAGAAAAGTCATCCATGAAAACCTCCATGGAGTCCTCGATCATATCATGAAAAATCGCCACCATACATCTTTGAAATGTGGCAGGGGCATTACACAATCCAAAGGGCATCCGCCGGTAGGCGAATGTGCCATAGGGACATGTGAATGTCGTCTTCTCCTGATCCTCAGGAGAGATGGGAATCTGAAAATATCCCGAGAAACCGTCGAGAAAACAATAGAAAATTTTTCCCGAAAGTCGTTCTAGCATCTGATCGATAAAGGGGAAGGGAAAATGATCCTTTCTCGTGGCGTCATTGACTCTCCGGTAATCAATGCAAACTCTCCATCCCGTGACGGTACGAGTAGGAATTAACTCGTTTTTCTCATTCATCACAACCGTCATACCGCCCTTTTTTTAGATAACCTGAACAGGGCTCACCCATGGGGAATCAGAGATCGGATAAATCAATCCAGCATCTAGTAGCTTGATGACCTCTTTCTTCACAACGTCTTGCATATTAGGGTTGAGACGCCTTTGATGCTGCACCACAGGTTTGTACTCCTCCTCCATCAAGATCTTATGGGTACAAAAGGATGGATTAATCCCTTTTATATCCATGATCTTCCAAGCGATCGCGTGCTTGTGCCTTTTGAGAACCGTAAGCAATTTAACCTTCTCCTCACTCGACAGACTCGAAGAAATGATAACAGGCAAGCGGGACCCATCCTCCAAAAAGGCATACTCCAAATGGGACGGGAGCTCCTTAAGATCAATGGATGGTGGGTCCTCAACTGAAGGTTTTGCCTTAGGTTCAGCAACGCGATCGACATCATCAACTTTCTCCAAACACTCAGGAGTCTCGTGGTCTACACCATAGACCAACTCCTCAAATAGAGGCTCAATGACAAGGTCAGAACCAACTCCATTAATCAATTGAGTATCCAGAGAACTCTCCTCACACGTGTCCTGAAGGTGTTCACACACACAAGAATCAATGGTATCAATGTAAAGTACGTCATCATGATCCTGTGGGTGTCGCATGGATTTCCCAATATCAAAGGTCACCTCCTCGTCTCCAACTCTAATAGTGAGTCTGCCGGTGCAGACATCAATGAGAGCTCTAGCAGTGGCTAGGAAAGGACGACCTAGGATAAGTGGTACATTTTTATCCTCATCCGTGTCTAAGATCACAAAATCGACAAGAAACACGAATTTGTCGATTTTCACAAGCATATTCTCAACTATACCGCGAGGATATTTCACAGAACGGTCGGCAAGCTGGATGCTCATGCGAGTAGGCTTAGGCTCACCTAGGTCTAGTTTGGAAAAAACCGAATAGGGCATCAAGTTTATGCTAGCACCTAGGTCGGCTAAAGCATTACTAACCGACAAACTACCAATCAAACAAGGAATGGTGAAACTACCCGGATCAGTCATTTTTTGGGGCAGTTTATTCTGAAGGACCGCGGAACACTCCTCATTCAAAGTAACACAAGAAAGCTCCTCCAACTTCTTCTTATTCGAGAGGACCTCTTTCAAGAACTTAGCATACTTCGGCATTTCTTTCAAGGCATCAAGGAAAGGAAGATTGATGTTTAACTGCTTAAAAAGCTCTAAGAATTTCTTATACTGCTCTTCCATCTTTTGTTTCTTCAAACGGCCTGGGTATGGAATGGGAGGAACATAAGTCCTGACTGGCTCACTGGGTTGTGCGGTACTTGTTGGGTCTAGCCTCGAGTGCACCTCACAAGGAGTCTCAGTCTCGATCTCATCAGCAATCGGTTTTGGTGTGGAAATCGATGTATCGATAGGAATGGTAGTCCTACCACTTCTCAGGGTAATAGCCTTAGCTTCAGCATTTGGATTCCTTTCGGTGTTACTAGGAAGGCTACCCTGTTGTCTCTCAGAGAGGAGTTGAGCAATCTGTCAAACTTGATTTTTGATGGTTTGCATGGACGCTTTCTGATTCCTCAACTCAAGATCGTGTCTCTGGAGAGTCTCATCAAATTTCAGGTTTCTTTGCTAAGCCAATTTGTTTGAGGTCTCGGTCTTAGCCAAAAGTTGGGACAAAAGGCTTTCAACGCTAGTCTCCCCACCTGACTGATTACCACTGCTAGAACCCTGAAATTGAGGCTTTTGCTGGTAAGATTGATTTTGGGTTTGACTTTGATAATTTGGCTTTCTGTCAAAACCCAGTGGCATTTGATTTTGATTGCTTCCACCATCTTTCCAGCTGAAATTGGGGTGGTTTCTCCATCCCGGATTGTAGGTGTTGCTATAGGCATTGTTTTGGCGGCCCACAAAGTCAACATCCTCCACCACCATGTCCTGCTGGCACTGACTGGTTTGGTGTTTTCCGTCACACACACCACAACGATAACTAGATTTGACAAGATCGGATTGCATTTGGTCAAATCTTTTAGTAAGAGCTTCTAACTGGGCGGAGACAAGGGTGTTTGAATCAACGTGATGAACACCCTTAGAGGAAGGAATACAATGAGGCGGATTATACGCGAAACTCTTCTTAGCGGCTTTCTCCAAGATATCAAGCGCCTCATTTGGGTACACCTACCGAAATCTCCTCCCGCAACCTGATCGACGGCCTGCTTTTGTGCCCCAGATAAAGCGTCAATGAATGTACGGCACTGAAGCCAGTGACTCAAACTGTGATGAGGGCATTTTCTCAACAAGCCCTTGAACCTCTCCCATGCGGCATGAAGTGACTCGTCATCATCGACACGAAAACCAGTGATGTTTGCTCGGAATTTAGCAGTTTTATCGGGTGGGAAATATTGAAGAAGAAACTGCTCAACTAATTGATTCCAAGTGGTGATGGAACCGGAAGGGAGTGCCTCTAACCACTCCAGAGCAGACCCGCGAAGTGAGAAGGGAAAAAGTCTAAGTCTAACGGCATCATCAGAACAATTAGTAATTTTGAATGTCGCACATAATCGAAGGAAATGTGAAACGTGAGCATGAGGGTCCTCGTTCTGGAGACCATGAAAAGAAACAGAATTTTCAACCATATGAATGATGCTCGACTTGATCTCAAAACTCACTGCAATCTCGGGTTGCGTGACGCTGTTGCCATAACCTTCAAGTGATGGTGTGGCAAAGTCGTCCATGTGACCTTGATCGTTCGGGTCCGCCATCTCTTCTTCTTCTACCTCGGGGGTGTCGGTATCCTCCACTTCTTCATTTTCAATGACCTCGGCAACCTCGCGTGCTCTCCTCCTCAAACCTTCTCGAAGATATCGCTCGGGCTCAGAAAGAGGTGAAACAAGCTCAGGACCGGGCGTGGTGAACATTCATCACCTGGAAGAATGCGGAATGGAAAACGAACAAAGACACGGAAACTAACTAGAAACTACACTAAAATAAAAAAAATAAAAAATAAGATGAACAAAAATGAAATAAAATAAAATAACATAGATAACAAAATATCAACAAGGCTAATCAAAGACTCGGATCGTTCCTTAAAAATCACCGTGTGCCCGGCAACGGTGCCAAAAACTTGACGTGTGTGAATATATATATAAAAATTTAAGTAAAAGTTCCACACAAATCGGGTTTTAAAATAGCTTTTCACCTACAACTAAACCACACACGAAAGGAAAGTGTACCTATCGTTTGTAATAAAGTGTCAGTAAGAACCGAGTATCAATCCATGGACAGGACAAATTTCTAGTACTAAATCTTTGTAAATGACCAACCGAACAAGTAAATCTTAAGTTGAATTTTAATTAACTAAATTTGCATACAATGAAAATAAGCAAGTAAAAACACAAGAATATAATCAATCGAACAAACTACCTAGACATGAATCCACTCTACTAATATGATAAAATAGCAATAACATGGTAAAACATCATGAATCTAAACATAAATACAAGATTACAATAAAGCAACCTAATACTAACAAATAATCATCATGATGGGTTTTCAATAAAGAGATAAACATAGACTAACTTGTTTGTCAAAACAACAAAGTCTCATAATCAAAGTAAAGCTAGCATGAACAACATTCTAACCACCTAAGATTACACTAAAGTAGCCAAATTCATGAAATTAATATAAACTTATGAAACTTTAACTAGCAAGTCATCACCAAGTCAAGAATCATAACAACACTCATCAATTTTCCAATATTAAGTGTAGGGTTTCATACTCATCAATAATTATTTAACCAAGTTAACTTTTACTAGTCATTCCTAACTTAGTAATGTAAACAAAGATTTCATGAACATTCAAAGTTTACAAACAAACATCTAGAACATAGTTTTCCAACATGAATGCCTAAACATTTGCAAAACTAACAAGGTTATGTAACATAACAAGCATGAACACCATCAATATCAACTTATAAATTCAACCATATTCTTGAAAGAAAACCACTTTACCAAAATCATGCATAGACAATATATCACATTAATAAGAGTTTCAACATTGTCTAGATAGCAAAAGTAATTAGCCCATAAGGCTTAATACAACTACAATCAAACTAAAAATAAGCTTACAAAACATGTTAAAGAACAATGGGAAGTAAACTAAGATCAAAGAAGGATTGAAGAATGGAATGATGGATCTTGAGGATGGTGGAAGCCTTCAAACTCTTAAGGAACACAAAACATAATTTTCAAGAGTTGAGAGAGAATCACTAAGGCTCCACACCATAAAATGAAGTGAAAACAAGTTTTTATAAGCTTCTGGTCAAAGTGCATGGTTGTGCATGGTCGTGCACTATTTTGGGTAAGTCAAACTTTCATTTTCGGCGGCTCATCTTTGCAGGTTCCACAAAAGTGCACGGTCATGCACAAAAAGTGCATGGTCGTGCATTTCCGGCACTAGCTAGTGTACTTTCAAAATTAATGTTTCTTGTCCTCGGCATCGGATAGTGCACGGGATCGTGCCCTCAGAAGTGCATGATGGTGCACAAAAAAATGCATGATGGTGCAGTTTCTCTTTTGGCATGATAGTAGATGTGCACGGGTTCCAATAAAGGTGCACCATCATGCACATAAAGTGCATGATGGTGCAGTTTCTCAGCATGGTCATACACTTTCATAGCATGGTCATGCACTTTGGCACGGTATCAGTTGTGCACGGGTTCCAATAAAGGTGCATGGTCATGCATATCCTTAGTATGGTCATGCACTTTGGCATGGTATCAGATGTGCACGGGTTCCAATAGAGGTGCATGGTGGTGCACTAAAAGCGCATGATGGTGCAGTTTGGCCAGCATGGTCATACACATCCTTAGCATGGTCATGCACCTGCAGCATGATCATGCACTTCTTAGCATGATCATGCACTTTGGGCAGATTCTTGATTTTTGTCCGAAAAACACCATCTTTTCATGGTTTCTTCGTCGGGCGGGCGCCCGAACCTGCAAATTTATAATTAACTCAATTAAGTACTAAATACAACGAATTTGAATGGAGTTTTACCAAAATAAAAGGATAATTTGATGCTAAAATGTGTAAACTTTGTTTTACATCACATAAATTTGTTGCCTTATAATAACCCTAGACAAACGAGCAGCACTTCGACGTTTTTCGCCCTTTTTAATGCTTTCTTGATCAACACTCCACATTGGCATGCAAAACAAGGTACACCAATACTTCTCCACACGTCAACACGTTTTACGAGATGGGTCGTCAGGACGTCGGGATGGCAACACATTCTTTGTGGCACGTACTTGGAGGAAACGGCACGAAATTCGAGGAATATGGGCATGTTTTATGAGGTGGTTCGAGGGCATGATTCTCGGGGTTTAGAGAGATGTTAAAGAGAAATGCATGTGAAATTTGGGTGTGAGAATGAATGAACCCGAACTTGCTATTTATAGGCAAAGTCAGCAAGCTCATCGCGATACGCGATGGCCTCTGATCAGCCCGTTGCGTATCGCGAATTAGGCTGTTGCGCTACCATATAGGCTTACCACATGGCAGATGTGATGCCACGTGGTGAGATGTGGCATGCGTTGTGCCACGTGTGGACATGTGGCAGGCCATGTGCCCTACTTGTTAGAAAACCCATCGCGATATGCGATGGGTTTCCCTGCTGATCCATCGCGTATCGCGACGGATCAGGAAACCAGAATTTTCATTTTTAACCATAAGGTTTGGAATTTGACATTTTTGGTCCTTCGTCTTTTGGAACTTGGAATTTTCAACTCGAGACTTTCACGATGTTACACATTAGAACTTTGGGTATTTCAGTAAATGGACAAGTTTTTAAATTGTTCTTGTATCTTCCGTGTATTTCTTGTTACAAACTTGTGTACTTGATGTTTAAATTAATTAATGATAATATTGTCACTTAATAGTGTCACATGTCTTTTGAACAATCTGTACGTCACAATCAGGCATTTCCGCTTTAGTCGGGGTGTTACAGATTGGTATCAGAGCTGTGGCTATAAAATAGGACATTAGACGTAGTGTCCTAGATGGTTATAGTTTATTTTTATTTATTTAGGGTTACATGATTAGAAATTTTGTGGGCCCTATTTGATTGTTCAATGCACATTATTTGGTTATTATTGATTTGTTTATGCCCCATGTACACAAATGTTGTTATACTTTGCCTCATGTACACAATCATCGCACACTAGTCCAAGGATCATGCCTAAAGAAAAGATTTTCAAACATTTTTCAACAATCGATATTTTCCGTGTTCCGATATTTCTTCTTCTTAAAGATGGTTTTATATGGCGTGTATGTAGTAAACTGTAAGGGGGCGTGCTTGTTTTCCAAACTCTTGACACCAAGGTTATTGAAATCTAAGGATAAGCAATGCGCATAAATTCTAACCAGACGCGGGACCCGTTGCTTACCTGGAGAGTTCGGAAAGGGCGTGAAACCTATTAAGCCAAAGCATACCACCTTCAATATCATATGAATCACAACTTTAAGCTTTCAAACGTGACCATGTCCTCTTTGTGAATAGGAATATGGTAACACTCCTAAGGATTTCACACAAGTCATGGTGGTTCATGCGAAGTGTGATTCCAATGTTTTAAAATGTGTTTTAACTGAAAGGCTGTCAAGTCATGGTGATACACGAATACCCAGCTTTTGGTTTGATTTGATTACGTATTTTGATTTATTTTTTTTTTAATACGAAAATAGTCCAATTTCAACTCGTTTTCATTATTTATTATTATGGTTTAAAGTTGAAACTTCGAAAATTCATGGTGATACATGAATTGTCAAGTTCCAAATTAATTATTTTCTTTAAATATGCATTTATTAATACGATTTAAAATTAAAACTTTGAAAAGTCATGGTGATATATGAATTGTCGAGATTCTCATTATATATATTCATTTATTATTACCATTTAAAATTGAAACTTCGAAAAGTCATGGTGGTACATGAATAGTCGAGTTTCAGTTCGATTATGTAATTATTATATTCATTTACTATTATGGTGTAGAATTTCAATTCGATTTCATTACTTAAACTAAGTTTAATATATTTTCCATGTTGTTATTCAGAAAAAAATTGTGAGATTTTTTTTATGGAAATGAACATTTCAATTTCGATTTCGAATTTTGTTTCACGCGATTTAATTTCTTTACTTGTTTTCTTTAAAGATTTATACAGATTGATTTTCATGTTTCTTCCGGTCGATAAAATGAATTTCATAATTACGTCTCATGTCACACAAATCATTCATGTTTCGCAGCATGCCTTCTTGTTTTCCTCGACGTAACCCTCAAAACTCAACTCGCAAAGTGACAACTCCTATTATCGCACTATTGGCTACCGAAACCCGTATTAACCATGACAGTAGATCCAATAACTATGCTTGAACCGATCCAAAATCCAACACAACTCTTGGACACTCAAACGTACCCCAACAAAAAAACTTGGCATTGGGACACACCCTTTGTATAACATGTGTAAATCCCACCACTCCATTAATATACAAGTGTGATAATTTCAACCACCATCTCTTACCAAAAACCTATACTTATTCAACATCACATATACTCACAACCTGTTACCCAACCCTTTATCCCAACTATATGCCTTATGCACATACTTCAAGCATGCTATCAGTGCAGTGACCCGAGTACCCCCACAATACTCAAAAAGGCCTAACTTGTTTCCGCCATGCAACATCTTAAACCGCATCTTCTGACCACTTAGAGCTCACTCGTAGCCTAACACCCCTACTTAGCCCCTTCATACTCGTCAAACATACTTATATCTATTATTCAAAAAAAAACTCATGACGTTTCTCCGCATTCAATATATATATATATATATATATATATATTTACGAACACCTTATACTTAAAATTTCAAATCCTCAAATTATTTTAAAAAGTAGTTAATTAACAAGTAAATCAAATTGATGTTCTTCAAAAAGATTTTAAGTCAAATATATGGTTATTATTATTATTAGTACTTTTATTACTATTTTTATTATTAATACTTTTACTACTACTATTGTTATTAGTATCGCTATTATCATTATTATTTCATTACTACTATTATGGTCACTATTATTATTATTACCACTAAATTCTTATTATATATAATAGTTTTTCAAGGTTAAATGAATTAAAATCGTTGTTTCAAACAAGTCCTAAGCCTTGAGGCGATTACATTATCATCATAATTGTTCTATCAAAACGAGTTAATTTTTAGTTGGCCATCATCGTTGAAGTTTTCAAAGAACACCGCCATAAGAGAGACCTATATATTATATTTAAAAAAAATTTCATAAAGTGTCGGAAACTTAGCACTAGCTAAGAAATTGTTTTTTATTATTATTACTAAGCTTTTTTAAAAATCATTAGTATAAAAGCCTCGTTTTTTTTATTTCATAAACTTAAGAGAATTTTAAAGAGAGCATCTTTTTCCCCTTTGTCAACACCGACAAATTCAGTTGAGAAATCATGGCACTACCCTTACCATAACCTTCATACCTCAAACCTACCGTCGAGAAGACACGTATCGCAAGTTTCGTCTTGTTTTATTTTTATTTTTATTTTTAATTTTATTATTAATTTCTTTTTCACATATATATTATCCTATTTGAATATGCCAAAGCAATCTACACCAATATAACCATTGATTTCCTCGCCTCTTATAAGTCTTATTTCCTATGTGAAGATGTTCATGAAAAGGAGAAAGGGGTGCACTTCCATTTCGGGGGGAAAATGGTATGCTTTGGTCTGTTGCTAAGTTTTCCAAAAGCATGCATTGTACACTTCGGTCAAGCTTCAGACCGACTTGTTTAATTGAATTCAGGATTTCTATGATGATATGGATGAAGATGAGTTTTTGGCTTAGGGTTACGAGTGAGCGCCACAGTGGTCGTACTTCTAAGGCCACCAAACTCATTACTCCCCTCCACCGCAAACTTAGAAGTGTCATTTTCACTATATTGGTCGGTGCGGGGACAACGTCGGTAATGTGGCGTACCGTGACCTTTTCCATATTTATTGCATTATCAATGGAATTCATCGTAATCTGGAATTTAATGTGGCCGAGTGTTTCAACCGGGATTTTGGGTCAAAAACGAGGAGTAGTGTGACATCCATCAATTTAAAAATTTTAATCCGTATTTTTTTACCCGATTAGGGATTTTATTCGAATCTTTTGTTATCAATAAATCTTTCATTTACTACTAATTATTGGTGTTAAATTAACTTTAACTTTTATGTCATCTAAACACGTCAAATAATCCTTAAACTAAGTTATTTTGACTTAAAATCACATTTTGAGAAGTTCAGGGGTAAAAATGTCAAAGGGCAAGTTTTAGGATTTTAAATCCCCTAGCGTTGTGCGTAGAGGATACCTCTAGGCCACGCATGGTGCGTGGGAAGGACCAGATCAACAAACCATTTTTCGTTAAACCTGCTTTTAGCCTCAAATCTCGTCCAATTCGATTAATTTCAAGTTTGTTCTTCAATATAACTTATTTACCAGCATTCCTACCGATAAACCCTAACGTATCTCCAAGAATGGGACATAATTCGTTTATTTGCTTTTTAATTTTAAAAGCCCAATACAAGCCCTAATCCATCAATTAATCGAATTATTGAGCCCATGACTAATTGATCCTATATAAACCCTTTTAAACTTCTTCTAAAACTTGACCCTTATCAAAAACACCCTCAAATTCATGAATTGTTGCTCAAATTCTCATGTTCATCCTCCATTGACTTCTTAAAAATCTATTATTCTTCTCTCTTCAATTTTTCCGAGTTTTTCAAGGAATTTTGAGTAAGTTTGTAAACGTTTTCTATCAGAAATCATCCAAGGATCAAAAGCCCTCAATCAATTTCAATGATTGAAGTGGTTTTCACATCCGATTGGAAATCATGCGTTTAAAACTTTTCGTACTCGTTTAATTGGGTATTTTTGTTTAATTATTGTTCTGGTCAAGTTAAGTTCTGACTTTTTATCAACATATATTATTTCTCATCTTTCGGTTATGTTGGAACCAAAACCGACCTCATGTCAATGTTCGGACCGACTATGAACCGAACACTCGATTAAAAACACTTTTTTCATAGTTTTATTGAAAAATCCCATAATATATAGTTTAATTAATCAATTTTGGTTAGCTTTATTAAATCATGAATTTTGTTTGATATTATTGGTAAACACGTTGTTTCGGTTTTGTCAACTCGCTTAAGTCAAGTTTCTTTATTTTATTAATTACTTTTCCTCGCCTACTTTTTAAGGTGAGTAACTCACACACCATTTTCTATTTTGATTAGGGGTAACTAGCATTCCAAATCCTCACGATTTATGATAAATAATTTCCTTAACCACAATTCTCTTATATGTGTGCATGTGTATTGCAAGATTAATTGTTACATGCTTAATTACCAATGTGTTTATTCTTTATTGTGGTGGCCTCATACTCATCCTCATTAATATGATCATACGTCGTTTTACTAATCTTGACTGAACTAGTATCATGGTGAAAAGACATATTTGTTTATTTGTTGTTGTTAATACCGTCCGAGTAAACTTTACCGAACTAGTGTCATGGTGAAAAGACTTATTTGCTTAATTAATTGTTCTTAATACCGCATCCGCATAAGAGTTGTATTTTGTATTTTACTCACTCAACATGTATTAATGACAAATATATCTATTGTTATGCATGTTATAGGTTTGCTTTATTGGATGATTGGAATATTGATGTTTGTTGTTTTGGACTTCAAGATATCAACAAAATACATGTTTGTTATTACTTATTTTGGTTATAGATTGATCATTGTATTGGATATTGTGTACTTCAGTTATATCCAAATAGAATAATTAGATATTGACATTAATAATCATAGTGTCTTATGAGCTACTGAGCAATCAGTTGTGCCCCGACCTATTCCTTCATAGGTTGGGGTGTGACAGATTGGTATCAGAGCCGAATGTTATAAGATAGGTCGATAGACGTAATGACCTAGTCACGTGCTTAGGGGGCGCATATGTGCTTAGTTGTTTTCCCTAATTGTTTATTTTTTATTGTTTATAGCTCATATATTTAGATATTTTATTTTATTTTTTAGGTATTTTATTTTAGTGTCTTATGAGCTACTGAGTAATCAGTTGTGCCCCGACATATTCCTTCGCAGGTTGGGTATCCCAGATTGGTTTCAGAACCAAATGTTATAAAATATGTCGTTGGATGTAATGACCTAGTATGGTGCTTAGGGGCGCATATGTGCTTATGTGTTTGCCCTAATTGTTTATTTTCTATTGTTTATAGCTCATATATTTAGGTATTTTATATTATTGTTGTACACACACACTATCCCGAGGTTTTGCCTCACTCTCAAAACTTATTTTTGAAACCCTAGATCTTGTTTTTATTTTTGGGAAATTCCATAAGAATTCTTACGTTTTCGATTTTTATTTCCCCTCTCCTTGAGGTTGATACGCCCATTGACACCAGACTTGCGAGTCTAAGGAAACGCAATGCATATAAATCTCAATCAGCTGTGAGATCCGATTGCCTTCCTGGAGGTGTTTGGTGAGGATAGCAAAACCTATTAGGCCAAAACATACCACATCAAAATTTATACGAACCGACAAGCCTCAAGGCGTCAACGTAATCATTTTTAGTAGTTGCACTCCTCTTTATAGTTGAATCCATGGTAATACATGAACGAATTCGATTTCCTTTGTATAAATTTCTTTTTATACATTTTTATAATATGTGTGGTTGGATATCCCAATTACCCGCTTTCAAATTTTCAAATTCGTTGTCAAATTTTTGTTGGGATAATCCACGGTGATTCGTGGATATCTTAATGACCCAATATCGTTTTAATTAATAAGGTCTGTTATTTCAACTGAAGTTTCATTATTTAATTGAATCTCCATGGTGAACCATGAATAAATCAATTATTCATTCCTTTTTACTTATATCATTTTCACGTTTTTTTGTTGAAAATCCACGGTGATTCGTGAATATCTCACCGATTCATTTCCGTTTTTATTATTAAATTTCGTTATTTACTTGAAGATCCATCGTGATTTGTGGATATTCCAATTCACCATCTCAATCTTTGATTTATTAGTCGGATTAATTTGTTGATTTAAGAATGCTTCGAATCTTTTATTTTAATGATAATTTTATTATTTTGTTAAAACAGTCATGGTGATTCTTGCATTTTCAACCTCTCATCTTTTATTTCGTTTGATTTGTGAAATGAAAATCCATGGTGATTCATGGATGCTTCAACTTTCAAATAGAACCTTCTTTTTGAATAACTTTCATTTTCACACATGAATTTTTCAAATAAATTTTATTTCTTTACTTTTGTGTTTTGAATTATAGAAATATAATATTTTTATTTTCAACCTTAATCTCTAAAACAAATTGTTAAGTATTAAAATTTTATGGTTTATTTGCAACTAAGTAAACATGTAATCCCATAAATTCACAATTCACTCCTCTATCTTATAAATTGTTACACGTTTTATCCTTTTAGTATGCCTACCCATCGTCAACATTGTCATTCCCGTCCTCCCGCCTGAAATCTAACTGTCGATTGGCCGCCCACATCAGTAAAGAAATGGCAGAGGTAATCCCAAACCTTATCACCCAAATCCAAGTCATCAATGCCAATAACTCATCATCCACACCTGCAACTCCTGCCGGCTTGCAGCTACAAACAATTTACCACTACCAACACACGAAATACCTGGGAGAGAAAAACGCCACTAAACTTCTCCAAAGGTTTGAGAGCATGGATAATGTTTTCATCCATTGTGAGTGTCCCAATCACAACAAGACTAGCTTTTCTTCAAGCATCTTTGACCTAAGAGCCCTGATTTGCTTGAAAACCGTTAAGAATGCCCTAGGAGCCGAGATAACTATGGCCTAGCCATGGGATTAGGATGGGAGTTTTCTGTACTGATTTGATACCATCGTACTGAATCGGTACCATGTTTTGAGTTTCCAGTATCGGTACGGTACCCGTATTTCCGAATTTTGTACGATATACAGGTTCTAAACCGAACATTTCAGTACCAGTCATATTTCCGATTTTCGGGGTCTGTACCGGTACTATCCCTAGCTCATCCCTACATGGGATGATCTCAAGACTATCATGAGAAAGGAGTTTTGTCCCAAACATGAACTTCAAATACTCAAAACTGAATTTTGGAATCTCAAACAAGACAGAGGTGATAACTCCAATTATTAAAACCGTTTCCATGATTTAAGTTTGTTGGTTCCTCACCTTATTACACCACTTGATAGAGCCATTGACAAGTACATCTCAGGTTTACGCATAACAGTTGAATGCTTAGTCATAACCCATCCACCATTGTTGAAGCCATTTTCCGTCTTGATACCTTATCTGAAAATCACGTTAAGACCTGAACCTTAACGCGAAAGGATGCTACGGAGACCTTGAAAAAGGAATAGACAAAACACGCCGAGGACGTCAAAGCAAAGTCCCTTTCGAACCACAACAACCAACCTAGTAAAAATTTCACCAGTCACATCTAAACCAAGAAACGCAAGAACTATGACATAACCAACTCAGGTCCCATTCAGTCCCATGATCCTCAAACCCATACTAAAAAGAAGCCTTACACTGGACCACAACCTTTGTGTAGTACATGAAAGTTTCATCATCTACTACTTTGCCATGCCGTCAATACTCCAATTGTGGTCGTTATGGCCATATCACCAACACATGCCGCGAACTCTTACAAACCCAACACAGCACACCTATGATTTAAATCATTGCTACACCTTTTTCTCAACCTGATGCCATGCCATACACTCAACCCTAACCCGATCATTCCTGACATATCGAACTTGCTATAATTGTGGTGATCCAAGTCACATTAGCAATGCATGCCTGTGACTTGTAAAAAAGAATCAAGTTCAAATTTATCCCAATCAAGTTAGCCCAAGCCAAACTTATCAAATCCAAACCTATCAAACCCAACAACCCAGAACCACAAGCCCATTTCAATAATTTATGCAGCCCATCCAAGCCCAACCAACACAAAATATTCCAACCCAACCAAACTCTGCTACTCAAGCTCATGAAGATCAAACTCTCCAAGGTGCACAAGGCCAAATGATCCAAGTCAATTGAAACTAAGGATTCAAGCTACTCAAACACTCTCATCGGCCGCAATATTCTATTTTGTTTATTTTTCTTTTCAGTTTAAGTATAATAATGACTTTTATTATATATGATCTTGTATTGTAGATTCTTAAATCAATTACTCAAGTCTATTTATCTATTTATTATCTACCCTCATCTATATTTCATTCATTATTCTCAGTTTAACGGCCTATAACCGGTTACCTTGAGCATTCACTGCTTATTAAACCAAGAACTATTTTGTTTTAGGGAAAACACGCGTACCGAAACCTCATGATTTATGATAAATAATTTCATCACCCATATTTCTATTATTTGCGTGTATATGTATTGCATGATTAATTGTTACATGCTTGTGTTTATTGTTTATTGTTGGTGGCTTCGTCCTCATCCTCAAGAGTATGATCATACGTACGTTGAATTAATCTTGACTGAACTAGTGTCATGGTTAAAAGACATATTTGTTTATTTGTTGTTAATATCGTTCGAGTAAACTTGACCAAACTAGTGTCATGTTGAAAAGACTTATTTTCCTATTAATTGTTGTTAATATCGCATCCGCATAAAAATTGTATTTTTACTATTATTATATATTAAATCTTGTGTTTTATTCACTCAACATGTGTTGTTGACAAATATGTCTATTTTTACGCATGTTACATGTTTGCTTTATTTGATGTTTGGATGATTGAGGTTTGTAGTTTTGGACTTTAGGATATCAACAAAAAACACGTTTGTATTTTATTTACTTTGGTTATGGATTGATCGTTGTTTTGGATATTGTGGACTTAATTTATATCCAAAAAAGTATTTTGATATTGACATTAATAATAATAGTGTATTATGGGGTACTAAGGAATCAGTCGCGCCCCGACATATTCCGCATGTGGTTCCAGTGTCACAGGTAGCATTTGTGGGAGGGAAAACATAACCTAGTCAACTCTGTGGCTGGGGGTGTTCGATACTTAGTCAACAAAAGCTTTGACTAAGTTTGGTAACTGCTTCATAATTTAGATGCAGCAGTTCTTGTCCTTGTACATGATTAGAAAGAATGGTAATCGTTGCCGGTTAGTGGATAAGCATGATAGGGTCTTGGATCTATTACCACCTCCCGAACTCAAGGACGAGCCGGGTACTGCTAAGGACCCCCATGCATCCAATGAACATCAAAAAATTCCAACTTGTGGCGTAGGCTTAAGCAGTATGAGATCCGCCAGCAGGACGTACTTGACGCATAACGGGGGTTCGATTAATGCATTGATGCATTCTCCGCCGAGCAGACACGTTAGGGGGCCTGATTGATTACAACGCTGACTACACACAATGTAGCTTTGTGTGGTTGTTTTCTGTTTAGCAGGCGAATCCCACCTACCATGGTTATTTTCTTTCTGTCGCCCCATGTGGTCATATGGTACTGTATCATCCAGTCAGTTTGGTAATGGTCAACCGAGTCAGTTTGGTGGTGGTCAACCCGGGTAGGTTGCATCAGGTTCTGGAATTGGAAGTTCGGTGTTTGATGAGGAGATTAGGGCCCTCCTTTTATGTTTTCTAAGGCTAGTAGTATGCTGGGTTGCACCGTTTTCCATTGTGAGTTCTTCTTATTTATGTGTTCATTTTGTTTAGTACTTTTTTTAGTTTGCAGATTGTTTTTCATGATTTAGATTGTATTATGTTATGTGATGTTGATCTTGTTGATAATGTGTTTTATTATGTGTGATAGGTTTATGATGTGTTTGTTAGTGTATCGTTGGAATGCTGTGAGTTTTTTAGCTACGGTCGTTGCGGTCGGGTCTTTGAGGCACACATTTGGCAGCTCTTAGGGCACTTAATCAGGGGAGTTTTTTGTTCTATCTTTCATATGTTTTACTATTTTTATGCATTAGTTTTTTGTTGTACATCGAGGGTGTTGTACAATTCAAGTGTGGGGAGGGGATTTAAACATTCTTTGTGTAATTTATTATTTTTTTTGGCAAAACTCCTAATACATTTTTTGTAGCAATTAATTATAACCATTAAGCAATTTTTAAAATTTAAGGGTTAATTGCATTGTCCTGAAGCACAAAAAAAAATTAGAGCAATCAAGGACCGAAAATCATAAAAAGAAATACCTTTAAACATGACAAACGTAAAGATTCACATTCTTACTTTGCAAAAGTTACCCATTCCAACTGTTTTCGTGAGTTAGACTTGTTAGTTGTTTTTACTTATGTTTTTGTGGGAAGTAAGTGAGTCGGGTGGTTATTGCAAAATAGAACCTGCTTTTTTCATGCATTTGAAAATCAAAGACACATACATTATATAAACCATTGAGGAATTTAGGATAAACCCCTATGTCTAGCCATTTTTCACTTATGTTTCCTCACCCAACATTTAGTCTTTTCCTGTATTTTTCATTTTCACCCCATTTTATCACCCACTTAGCGATAAAGCCTATTTTTACTTTTCACTCATTTTTGTGTTAGAAATCCGGTTCACCTAAGTTTAGTGTGTTGTTGTTTTTTTTTATTTTTATTTATTTGTTCATGTAACAACCCAGCTACCACCACACCATAATATTTTCCGCTTTGGCCGGGACGTACCACCATCGCCTCACGGATTTGCTTTTGGTTGCCCAGGTGGTCACCCATCCTCATACTACTCCTACCTGAGCACGCTTAACTGTGAAGTTCTCCTCTCATCCACTACCATTAAGCTCCCAAAACGCGTTACGATGGGGAAGTTATCCACCTCTTATAAAGAAGGCTTAGTTCTCCTTCCTAACTGATGTGGGATGTCACAATCCACCCCCCTTAGGGTCCAGCGTCTTCGCGGAACCTGGTGCCACCGGTTTGGCCCTTACTTTGATACCATCTGTAACAGCCCAGCTACTAATACATCATAATATTGTCCACTTTGGCCGGGACGTACCACCATCGCCTCACGGATTTGCTTTTGGTTTCCCAGGTGGTCACCCATCCTCATACTACTACCACCTAAGCACGCTTAACTATGGAATTCTCCTCTCATCCACTACCATTAAGCGCCCAAAACGCGTTATGATGGGTAAGCTATCCACCTCCTTATAAAGAAGGCTTAGTTCTCTTTCCCAACCAACGTGGGATGTCACAATCCACCCCCCTTAGGGATCCAGCGTCCTCGCGAAACCTGGCACCACCGGTCCGGCCTTGGTTTGGATACCATCTGTAACAGCCCAGCTACCACCTCACCATAATATTGTCCGCTTTGGCCTGGACGTACCATCATCGCCTCACGGATTTGCTTTTGATTTCCCAGATGGATACCCATCCTCATACTACTCCCACCTGATCCTGCTTAAATGTGGAATTCTCCTCTCATCCACTACCATTAAGCGCCCAAAACGCGTTATGATGGGGAAGGTATCCACCTCCTTATAAAGAAGGCTTAGTTCTGATTCCCAACCTATGTGGGATGTCACAATCCCATTTCCTGTTTCGGTTAATAAATTAATATTGTTAGTTATTATGAGATGGGCTTGTGTTGGGTTAAATAAATGTGGGAAATGGACTTGGATGAATAAGGAAGAAAGAAAGACCATTGGCTTAAGCCCATGACCCATAATATATAGACAATATTATTCATTAATCCATTCATTCCACCCATTCCATAAACCATCCAAAACACACACTTAAGCGCTCTCTCTCTCTCTCTTTCTCTCTCTCTCTCTAACCAAAACCATGAAGGAAAACCGAGAATCGATCCGAGGTAATGATGTTAGGATCTTATATGGACCCAAACCCGCTAGATCTAGTCGCGAAACGACTAACCGACATTCTCAACCATTAAAGTCACGAGATTCGGATGGAATCGGGTATAAGCCGATCGAATGACGAGCTTAGGGGTCACCCTAGCTCAGATCTGGAACGATCGGGACGAAAAACGGTGTACAAACACGTTTTTCCGCCATGTCGGCGCCGAAATGGTGGTATACAAGGTAAGGGAATGTCAGAGAATGTTTCTGACATTCTCTGACATAACCCTAGGTGTGCGTAACGAATTCACTATGCCAATTCGTTAGGAAGGAATAACGAATGGGCTTCATTCGTTAAGTAATTCGTTACGAAAAACTAACGAATGAGCCCTCATTCGTTATGATCATTCGTTAAGGCCATTCTTTTAGAAAGAAACGAATGAACCTCATTAGTTATAGAGTTCATTTATTAGCCAGACCAAACGAATGAGTCCATTCGTTACGAAAGTCAGTTCGTTATAAGGGTCAATTCGTTATAAAGGTCAATTCGCTATGATGATCCATAAGTGGCCATTCGTTATGAAGTAACGAATGAGTCTATTCGTTATGAGCCCCCATTCGTTAAAGAATTGGATAAAGAATTAGACTTTGAAAGAATGACAGAAAGGTCCCTGCACTTAGAATAAAATGGATTAATTACAGGTCCCTGGACTTAGAAAAAAATGGATTAATTACATGTCTCTGGACTTAGAATAAAATAGATTAATTTCAAAGAAGCCCTCGAACTTTATAATTTAGTAAATAAAATATTATTAAAGAGTCCTACGGAAAATTGTGTTAAGGCAGTTAATGAAAATAAAATTTTTCCAAGCTGACATAGCAGCTCGACCCCAGCCAGGGGCTCTGCCCCTTGGACCCTGCTAGGGGCGGCCGCCCTTAGAACCCTCGCTGCCCCCGGACCCCCGTTCATTTAGGGTTATAATTAAACTAGAAATACGATATGAGTAGTGATAGTTAAATTGATATGTGTAAGTATTATTCTGTTAGCCGCACAGCTAAAGAAAGGAATAAAAATTAACGGTGAACATAACCGAGTTCATGTGAGTTTCTAGCCCCACTTCTTTGTTACGTTTTCGGGGCTATGTGCATACTCAATGTGATTAGTTAATACACTTAACTTGAGTGGTAAGTGTATGCATGGATGATATATGTGATAGATATTATAATGTAAATGCAAATGAAAGCTTGTCGGTACGTGAACGAGCTTCGGATATTGCATGTAACGTCAAGGGAAGTAAGTGTGAGAATATGTAATTGTGTATGAATGAATGATGAAGCAGGGTATGAACGAAATTATATAAATGTTAGAATGAAAGTATGGTAGAGAGAAGGTAGGGAACAGACCTTAAAATATTTGCGAATGAAGATAACTGACCCTAATAATATCTGCGAATAAAAGGGACAGACCCTAATAATATCGGCGATGAAAGGAAGATACCCTAACAATATCTGCAAATACAGGGAACAAACCCTAATAATATATGTGTAAGGCCCCGTTCCCGGTAGACCTACTTTAAGGTCGGATTTACTCATAAACACAGTTCTTACAAATCAGAGTTAGTTAAAACTTTCGCGGAATATAAAACTTCAATCATTTGTTACAAAAACATTAAATCCTTTCTTTAAAACCAATTTAAAACATCATATTTTCAACACCATTTCTTTCGTCTTCAGATGCCAGCCGTTCAATCCATGCCATGTGTCATCCTCATGCCATCTCGATAAACATGTATACCTGCGTGCATACTAAAAGTCAGCTACGCTGAGTGAGTTCTAGTTAATCAGGTAACATACATTACATACACATATCATACATACTTACGTATCCGAAGATACATACTCATACGTAACCAGTTACCCTTCTGTTCTACATACATACTATCACTTACCTCAGTACACCGAGAGTATGTTCATAGTCCGCCGTCTATACCTATACTCAAGGTCGTTAACACGAAAAAGGTCCGCAGTCCTTACCTATGCTCACCATTTATGGTACGTGCAAGGTCCGCTGTCCTTCCCTATACCATCCTACATTAACAACACGTACAAGGTCCACAGTCCCTTCCTATGTTGTAACCTAATTCATAGCACGTACAAGGTCCGCAATCCTCCCCTATGCTACCACAACACAAATACAGCACGTATAAGGTCCACAGTCCTTTCCTATGCTGATGCCTATCTAAAGTACGTATAAGGTCCACAGTCCTTAACTACGTTCTCATCTATCATCTATAACACGTATAAGGCTCACAGTCCTTAACTACGCCATCACATGCCAAGTCTAATCCCAACGAAAGTTAGAGGGATTTGCCATCCTAACTTACTGCGTCAGACGTAGAACTCACATACCATTCCTGTACCTGCATACACCTACTTCACATATACAATAATTACATCATATCATTAGAACACTCTAGGCGTTCTTCACATCATTCATTTAACAATCATACTCCTTGTCGGTACGTGCAATATCCGAAGATCGTTCAAGCCCTGACAAGCATTCGTTCATAACGATCATACATCATCCATATATAGCATTCATATCTTTATTTGCAACATGAAAGTACGCGCAATATCCGAAGATCGTTCGCGTACCGACAAGCAATCATTCATATCTATCACATGTATCATATATGGCATACACTTACCACTAAAGTTAAGTGTATTAACTAATCACATCGAGTATGCACACAGCCCCGAAAAACATAACAAGGAATGGGGCTAGAAACTCACCTGAACTCTGCTTCTTCCTCCGATAATCTTTCCTTAAGTGAGCCCGGCTAACTGTATAAAATTTACATGGGTCAATTAACTATTACCACTCCTATCGCTTTTCTATCTTTATATAACCCACAACGAAAAAAGGTTCGGGGGCAGCGCCCCCGACAGCAGGGTTTAGGGGCGGTAGCCCTTAGCAGGGTCCAAGGGGCAGAGCCCCTGGCTGGGGTCGAGTTGTCTTAACACAGCTTAACACATTTCCCATTAGGATTTTAAGTTATTTTCTAATTTGCTAACTCATCCTTCATAACGAATTAAGTTTGATTCGATATCCGATTCGTTACCTTGTATTTATGAGCGGACATAAATGTAAGCCAACATACATGTTAAGCGATCTTAACTTAAGCGAACTTAACTTAAGCGATCTTAACTTAAGCGAAGTTAACATTCAGCAAACTTAGCATTAAACGAAGTTATCATCACTGAACTTAGCATTAAACGAAGTTAACATCAGCGAACTTAGCATTAAGCGAAGTTAAAATCAGCGAACTTAGCATTAAGTGAAGTTAACATCAGCGAAAACATCAGCGAACTTAGCATTAAACGAAGTTAACATCAGCGAACTTAATCAACAGCAAAGTTATGGAGCAGCGAACTTGTACATCAGCGAACTTATGGAGCAGCGAACTTGTACAGCAAGCTTGTTGTAGGGAGCTGCTGCTATCCGGGTTCATTTTATCAACCAAAACACGCGTTTTACAACCCTTAATCCGCTCATTTATGGTTTGGCTTTAATCCCAGCCATTCTCCAGTCCGATTGCGGCCCAATCTTAACCCGTTTATAACATTAAGTATGAACCTTTAAGGCTAACGTCTAAAACTAGATTTAAGGTTCATTTTAGATGAGCCGCACATGTTTGCAGGTCCATTAAGTTCGTTTTGTCAACAAGTTTACAACTTTATGATTCATTTCTACCTGATCTATTCTAGTTTAAGTTTCGATACTAACCGTTCATAAAAACGTGAACTTTATGCTTAAAAAACATACCTTGCCGGATTCGTTTGGTCGCGGTTAGTTCGGTTATGAACTACTATCTTGTATCTTGCTTGCACGCTCAAGATCTATCAAATTATAGGCTCGGTTTGGTCTCGGATTGCTCCTTAGCTCGCGGCAGTATATGGTGTAGGGAGTATGTGTGTTTTTGAGTGTGTAGAGAATGAGATGGATAAGATGGATGAAAAATGGAAAGGATTAGGGTTTAAGGGGTATTTATACTCCCTTAAGCCCATGGACCTAAGGCCCATCTTTCCATTTCGGTCCATAACTAATCCCATTTAAATGGCCTACTTACTCTTTCATATTTTATTGTTATTACTATTACTATTCCACTAACTCATTTATTTCACCCGACGCAAATAATATATATTAGTATTATTCCAGAAATTTCGGGATGTTACAATATGTGAATGTAGGGCATTGACCCTAATAATATATACGAAAGTTATCAGGACGAAATGTATGTATGTATATATATGTATGAAAGAAAGAATGAAAGTACGAAGGTATGGAAGTATGAGGAAAGGTAAAAGCTAAGTATATTATAATATGTATCTTCGGATATGTATATATGTAAGTATGTGGATGTATTGTATGTTACATGTATTAACTAGAACTCACTCAGTTTAGCTGACTTTTAATATGCACGCAGGTTAATAGACTGAGGCAGCGACAGTTGGCTTAAGAGAGACACATGGCGGAATTGAAGGGACTGGCATCCAAAGAAGATTTGTCACGATGATTTAAATAAACTATTTATGAATTGTTTTAAAGATAAGTATCGAATGATTGTAATAAATGCTTGAAGTTTTAATATTCCGTGAAAGTTTAAATTAACTCTGATATTTAGAATTGTGTTTATGAGTAAATCCAACACCAAAGTAGAGCACAGGGACCGGGGCCTTACAATTCACTTGGGAAGTTATATAGGCACAATGTTGTCTCTTTTGATATTGAGGGCATGTGAAAATGTTTATGCAGCATCATTACTCTCATCTTGGGCTTGCGGGATGGTCCTTCTTTGTTGGATCGTGAGTCAACAGAATCAATAGCTGAGGTTCCAGTGTGCCATCTTCGTTGGTCCGAATGGCATTGCATCCAATATGATGAGGGGGATCTTGGTTCTTCTTTTATTTGCTTACCAGCAAAGAAAGTGTATGATGGATGAGGATTCGGTGGTACATAAATAGGAACTTCGAATGGGTAGTACGGTGGTATCTCCGATGGTTGATATGTGGGAATTTCGGATGGTTGGTATGTGGGGATCTCGGAGTGGTAGTACATAGGCATACTTGTGGGATGGTAGCTCGAGTGCCTTGGTGCTTGATATACGTGATTTGGAGTATCATCGGGAAGGTTGATTGGACTTTGCTCAGTGCCGGGATAATGAAATGGTTTGGTTCGGTCATGATTACCAGCCTATCTTATCCCTATTCAAGTAAGCAATTAATAAAAAAAATATTTTTCCTATGTTCATAATTCTCCATCATTTTCTTAAAGGACATCTAAGTTGGGTGGCTTGGAGTGAAGAGGGAAAGAAAAGATTACCAGCCTATCTTATCCCTATTCAAGTAAGCAATTAATAAAAAAATATTTTTCCTATACTTGGATCGAAGCTTAGGTATTATTATTCAATACCTAATTCTCTAAGATCGATGGCTCTGATACCAACCTGTCACACCCCCTCTAAGGCTTGGGAGTGCGACCATCAGTTGGTACCACATTTGTAAATAAATCAGAATTACAATTAAATAGTGGAAGACTTATAAAGCACGTGGATTAAAGTTGTAAATATTTACATTACAAAAGATGAGACAAAGTCTCGTTTAAGATTACTTGTTTTTAGTTTTACAAAACCACCATTAATTAATATTAAGTTTAACAAAATATCTGAGCCATCGGATTCTCTAGCACTTCGTTCCACAAGCCCTAATCTTGGTTAACTACAAAAATGTTTAGAAAATACGTCAGCAACAAATGCTGGTAAATATGCTGACACTAAAAAATATTTTCTTTTACTTTGTTACCCCTCGAGGGTTACGCAAGCCCCGGCCCATCTTTGCTTTAGAATAACAAAGTTATAATACTATTTACAAACTCATGTGTCTACCTAAGTACCCCAGCAAACACTGCAGCGTTCAACTAAGTTAAGTATCGTTCGTATACACATGATCGTGCTCCACGCAGGAAAGCGTAATACGACTTGGTGTGGTGCGATGCGCACACCGCGTAATACCACATATGTAAAGATCCAGACAAACGTACACGACATCCTGAGTGATAGGCTTTTACTTTTGTTTATAAATTTTCTAGAGACACGTAGTCTCATGTAAACATTTTCATATAACACGTTTGACTCATTTTAAAACAAGTTATAAAGTTTGGGGCGTATTCACCTTTTGATTTGGATCTGCTTCAAACACCGTTCGAGGGTCTTTCTCTTTTCTATATCGCACCTATAGTACAAGTATAACCTTTTGTTAGTCGGATATACAATCCGGCTTTAGACCTTTAGTCTTTTATAATCGTTACCTCGAGTATATATTCTTTTACTTTAAAACCTTTAGTTAAAAAGTATATTCTTTTAAACCTTTAGTTTAAAATATCTTTCTTTTGTAAGTTAACCTATAGTTAACCTATGTTTCTTCTTCTTTAAGAAACGTTTATTTCTTTTCTTTATTATTTAAGAATAGTTATTATTACTTAAATAATATTTATAACAAAGAATTATATATATATATAATCACACATAATATATATACATATATATAAACATTTATATATATATTACTTTCTTTTCTTTGTTATATATTCTTTTATTTTATCAAGTATCGAGTATAACCTCGACTTAGGGTTTCAAGCCTTTTTTTAATATTTTATTATTATTTTATTCGGGTGTTACGCCTACCTTTGATTGTTTATAATAACCCTAGAAAGTTGAGCAGCACTTCGACGCCTTTTCCCCTTTTTAACTCTTTCTTGATCAACACTTCTCCTTGGCACGTAAAATGAGATACATCAATATTCCTCCACACATAGGCACGCTTTACGAGGCAATCGTCGGCACGTCGAGTTGGAAATATTTTCTTGATCGGGTATCGGTATTGTGGCACGAATAACGAGGAGTCTAGGGCACATTTATCGAGGATTATGGACACGTTTTTTGAGGTAGATCGAGGGTCGGGTTCTCGGGTATAGAGAGATGTTAGAGAGATTGTTATGTATGTGTTTTGGGGTGTGATTTGTGAAGAACCCGTAGCTGCTATTTATAGACAAAATCTGGAAGCCCGCCGCGATACTCGATGGCTTCATTGGCAAGCCCGTCGCGTATCGCGACGTAGGCTAGCTGAATCACCACATAGAACTGCCACGTGTCGCCACGTCGCAGGCATTGCGCCACGTGTTGACACGTGGCGACACGCGGCCGGCGTGCTGCCACGTGGTGACATGTGGCGGACGTTGTGCCACGTGTTGACGCGTGGCACGCCACATGCCTCGTCTGTCAGACAACCCATCGCGATACGCGATGGAATAGCCCATCACATATCATGATGGGTCAGGAAAAAAAGAATTTACACTTTTAACCCTCAGATTTGTATTTTGACATTTTTGGTCCGATTTTTTCATGATGTTATAGCGTTTTCCGATTCGGACTATGGAGGATGCAAGATCAACTTTAAATCGACTTCCGCGGGTTTTTAATTTCTAGGAAGCCGGCTTGTTTCCTAGCAGTGTAAGAAGAAGACAACGGTCTCCACTTCAACTGCAGAGGCGGAATACGTGGCTGCCTTGAGTTGCTATTCACAGGTTCTTCGGATACAACAACATTTGCGCGACTACGGTTTGAAGTTTCTTACTACTCCCATTCTTATTGATAACTCTGCTTCAATTAGCATCACCAAAAATCTTGTGCAACATTCCAAAACAAAACAAATTGAAATTCTATATCATTTTATTCGAAATTATTTTGAGAAGAAATTAATCGATATTGAAAAAGTACACATGGATTTTCAACGCGCTAACCTGTTTACCAAGGCATTTGACAAAACTCGTTTTAAATTTTTACTTGGTTTAAACGGTCTGAAAACGCTTGCTAATGTCCTTCAACAAGGATAACTATCTTGCTTTAATTATTTTTATTTTTATTTTATTTTTATTTTTATTTTATTTTTCTAATTTTTATCTTTTGGGTTTTAAGGGATGAAAAATGAAAAATACAAAAAATATTGTGCTTTCAGTTTGTAAAGAGAAAATCCAAAAACATTAAAAATTTTGGAAAACAAAAAGATTGTGTTTTTAGTTTTTGAAAATTTGAAAGACAAAAAAATTGTGAATTTTCGTATGTATAGAAAAATCCAAAAAGGCAAACAGATTGTGTTTTTATTTATGTAAAGAGAAAAAACAAAAAGATTTTTATAAAACTTTCGCTGAAAATTATGTCAATTACTCATATTTGTAGGACATATACTTGTATATGTTTGGTCCTGAATAGGGGTGTTCATCGGGTCAACCCGATCGGGTTTCGGGTTAATCAGGTCGGGTTAGTCGGGTTTTCCTTATAAAATATCTATCTAACCCGCAACCCGACCCTATAAAGGTTCGGGTTAGTCGGGTTCGGGTTATTGGGGTTTCGGGTTAGTCGGGTTTCGGGTTAGTCGGGTCGGGTTAGTCGGGTTACTCGGGTTAACCATGTTACTTAATAATTTTAAGTTGTTTTTTGTGTTTTGTAACTTGTAGGTTGCAAGATTTCTCATTCCACTAAATTTTTAATTTCTTTTACAAGTAATTATCTTATAATTACATCTATAGACATGTAAATGAAACAAACGGACATGAACAAATGCATGTCTGTGTTTTTTTCATTTAACGTTTAACGAACACAGACACTTAATCGAACATATATTTGTGTTCATGTTCATTAGTTAAAAACTAAACATGTTCATGTTCGTTTATATTCATTCATTTAAAATCTAAATGAAAAGTTCACGAAATAAACAAAGATAAACGAACATGAAAGAACATATATGTACATACATTAACGAACACAAACATACATAAATGAACGTATTTAAATAAACACAAACAAACAAATATAAAACATATTAGGGTGATATCATTTCTAAATGCGAATAATATTTAAAATTTTCTATTAATATGTAAACGAACATGAATGAGCGTAAACAAACTTAAATGAATGATCATAAACAAACATTCACGAACATAGATAAACGAGTGAAACATGTGTTCATGTTCGTTCGTTTAATTAAATGAACGCAACATAAATGAATTTTCCGCCGAACGGTTCATGAACAAACATAATAATTAAATCCTCTATAAAGCTTACATATTGCCTATAGAATGCTTATTTCCCCTTTTATCATTGTATTTAAAGTTAAGTATCACCACTAATCGGGTTATTCGGGTTAACCCGAAACCCGACTTTTTTCCAAAAATGAACCCGAAACCCGACCTTATTAACAATTCGGGTTATTCGGGTTAACCTGAATAACCCGATTAATAATTTTTAACCCTATTAACCCGACCCGACTTTGCTTATTCGGGTTCGGGTTGGGTCGGCTTAATCGGGTTCAGGTATTTTGGACACTCCTAGTTCTGATGTTTACTTGTAAACATTAAAGATAGCCATTTACCTGACAATGGAAAGTAGTTGGCGCGTTTCTTCTGCTGTTTTTAAGTATGTCATACGCTGAAAAATTATGTCGGTTATTTAAATTTGTGAAGCATGCTTGCATGTTTTGGTCCTGCACTATACCGGTAGACGTATAGGATAGTCATTAATTTATGAACTTAAATTATCTGGGGAGTTGGATATATATTATTTTATTTTATTTTCTATTTTATTATATGCTCCTCAAAAATTGAGTTTTGAAGCAAAAAAGAGAAAATGATAGTACATTGATCATCTGGTCCAATATCTAGAAAGAAATAAGCTTAAAAGACTGAGTGCTTAATTGCATTGGTGGATTGATATGTCTTAAACAGACCATTAGAGTAAAGTATGTGATATAAACATAAAGAAATGCCAAATTGAAAGAGGTGTTAGTCTCTACCAAAAATCTCGGTAAGGATGACAGAAATGTAATAACCTATCATACTCAAGCCTTATTTTTGTCTAATCACCAAAAATATAATAAAGCAAATAACAAGCGTTAGATTTCTAGATACTGTGAGTCTTTATGCGGCTTAATCATCTGGGTATTCATATGCATGAATATTTTAATCGCTTTTAGAGCAAACCCAAAGTCAATAAACTTGATCACTGTTGTACATCGTACAAATTAAACTACTGACTTGATCAAAATCCGCTGTTAGTCATACATTTGTTCCTCCGTTGCGCGCGTCTTAATACCAGTAAGAAATAGACCCCAGGGGATACAATGTATGTAAAAAAATTTGATGGACTCGTGCATACTCACTCATAGTAAAAAAATTTGATGCATTGCTCAGCAATTTCAAAATTTCTAAATTTTGATCGACAATATAATGGTTTAAGTCAAGTTGGGGTGATCTGGTAAAAATCAAATTAAGCTTGAACCGAGATTAGAGGCTGATAGTTTCTGATATTCTGTGCTTTAATTGAAAATTTAATCATATCACAACGCTTGAAAGTTTATTATAAGATTTAAGTGGACAACAATATCAATGGCCGACTTAACGCCAGTCATAATATCGCTGAAATATAAAATTGTGATGGAAGGGCAATTTGGTCAATATGATTCTCTGCTTAAACTCACCAAAAATACAAAAAATATGTACTGCTTTCGGAAAAACAAACAAAAACACAAAAATATTTAATTTATCGCTTTAAGTTTGCTTTTTCGGGTTTTAAATGTAAATATCTTGAAACTAAAATACAAAATACCAAAAAGATTTTACCTTTTATTTAATATTTTTAAGTTAGTTTAAGTTAAGTGTTTTGAGCGTAAAACATGTTAAAGTATTTTGTCTTATCATGTTGGATAAGATGTTTAATGTATAAGGTCTTCGAGATACGGGATTTCGTAGATTTAATTTAATGATTTATTTATTCATTTATTCCTTCTTTGATTTAATTTATTTATTTATTTATTTATTTGATTTATTTAATTATTTAAATAAAAGAATAATTCACATATTCGTTATGTATGAATAACGAATGAGGTCATTTATAACGAATTACTTCAATTCGTTACCTATCTAATTCGCTTCCACCGCTCTGTAACTAATAACCTTAATTCGCCATCCATAATTTAATGAATTAAGCACGAATGTATTCTTAATTTGTTACTAATTTGTGTTAAGTATTAACGAATCATTCATTCGTTTACCACGTGTAACGAATATAATAAAGAATCAACTGATTCGTTATTTCAAAATTAAACGAATCAAATGATTCGTTGCCTTGGAAACCGTGCTAAGTCGTTGCCTATAGGGAACTGTGAAGCCGATTCGTCTTCATTCACTATTCATTTTCTTCACCCTTAAGCAAAGTTACTCTGGCTGATTTTTCCAGAAAATGCATTCATCACTAAACCTTTGTTTGATCCTCATTTTAGATTCACAAGGTAAATAGGATCAGACCGTGAAGATTTTCGTCGAATTACATGATCATCTCAAGGGTCTATTGATCGATTTATTTATTCGGCTTTAACTTATACATATAAACATCAATTTACCTAATTTGGATCAATATTTAGTCTAAATGGACAACATGAATCAAGTGTTGATGTGTTTCCGAGATGATTAGGATCATTTGTCCGGATTTAAATCGTATATTATGCTGTAACTGATTCTAGAGTTGTTAGTACACGGTTTTGCGTCTAGAGTCTTTGTAATTATCATTAATGTTTATTTAATATTTAAATGTAATATTTAATGTTTATTTAGACTAATTCGTTATGTTTGAGTCTAGTTCGCTAGGAAGTTAGCGAACTAAGACTAGTTCGTTAAGGTTAAGTCTAGTTCGCTAGGAAAGTTAGCGAACTAGGACATTATATTGTATTCCCTCCTGATTCGTTAGGGGATGTTAACGAATCAGGGGGTGGTTCGTTAAGTTAATTTATTTAACGAAGGGGATGCTGGTTCGCTAGGGGATGTTAGCGAACCAGATCATCTTCTATAAATAGTGAACCACTGTTCACTTGTACAAGTGGAAGTTTTGAGAGAATTAATATTATTCAAAAAAATTTAAAGTATTCTCTCTCTCTCTCTCTCTCAAGCTTCACAATAAACATACTGATAATATATACTACATACTAATAGCAATCAAACTAACGTATTAGAGAGTTAGATCCGGATAATTAATATTAACATATAGATCTGGATTAGATCTAAGTTATTATATATATTGATTAGAACGATTATAAACGGGATCAAACAAGTGGTATCAGAGCTTTTGGGGCTCAATTCGCTTGGTTTGATTGTTATTGTTATATTTTTTTGTGTTTATTTTCTGTTTGGATTGATTTTGAATCGATTTGAGTTGATTTGAATTGAATTTGGATGGATTAGAGTGAATCTGGTTTGGTTAAGGTATTATTGATGTTCAATTGAGTGGAATTGGATTGTGGATTGGATTTGTAAGGTTATTGTGTTTTCGGTTTGAGTCCGTAAACAGGGTATTAGTTTTAATTGAAATTGGTTCGTGTATTGTGATAATCGGTTACGAGATGTGTTGAGTTGAATTCGCGTTGTGATTACGAAGATTTTGGTATATTATTTGTTAAGTTTGGTTAAGAATTGAGTGAGTATTACGAATCTGGAATTGATAAGTTTCTGGGTTTGATCTTCATATTTCTGGAAAATTGTTCTTGAATGTTTGAAGATTTGAAGATGAATGCGATTCGTTATAAAGTTTCAAGCGATTCGCTATGTCTTTAATTTGATTCCCTATCAGTTCTTGCCATTCGCTAATCAGTTCGCTAACTGATTCGTGTAAGTTAATTAATTCGTGTTATCTAGTTCGCTAAACTAGATAACTGATTCGTTTGACACGTGTTTGTCTTGGAATTTGTGCCATAACAACTTTTTGCCACGTGGCAGAAAGGAATCAAGTTTGTTACAAACGGTTGTAACAACCTGATTCGTTATAGTATAATTCGCTATAGTGTTGATTCGCTATCAACTGTAGCTGATTCGTTATCTTAATTCGCTAAGAACTCCTTAGTAATTCGCTAAGTTGACTTGGTCAATTCGTGTGATCAATTCGTTAAGTTGACTTGGTCAATTCGTGTGGTCAATGCGTTAAGTTGACTTGTGATTCGTTAAACCTTCATCACATTCGTTATCTGTTTCGCCATTTGGGTGATTCGTTAACTTTATTTGTGATTCGTCAAGTTGACTCGCTAGGTTGACTTTTGATTCGCTAACACACTCACCTTATTCGTTAAGTTTTGATTCGTTAAGGATTGATTCGCTACAACTGTTCATAGTTCACTACAACTGTTCACAGTTCGCTAAACATTGTTCATTGATTCGTTAAACACAGAGTGTAGTTCGCTATAACTGTACACTTGTTTATTTTCAAATATGGCTGGTATGTATGCATTGGCGTCTCAAAATATGTTGATGCAACAAATGTTGCAACTTGATACCGAGATAGGTTCACATTCTAAATTTCCAAGATTGATGAAGTTTAGTGACTTTGCCAAATGGGAACCTCGGTTTCGTGCACATTTGGGATCTGTTCATCCTGACTGTTCATATTGTCTTGATGAGGTTTATGTTGCACCAATGATTGGTGATGATACTATTGGGTATACTCCTAAAGCTGTCTCTCAATACTCACAAGAAGAGAAGAAAGCTTTAGAAATCGAGATAAAAGCATATTCTACTTTGACTATGGCTTTTCCAGAGAATATTTTTCATCAAGTTGGAAGTATCAAGAGATGTGCATCTTTGTTTCAACATCTGCGTATGAGAAGCATGGGTAACACAGCTAAGAGTAAGAAAGTGATGCCCAAGTTTCAATTTCGAAACTTTAATTTATTGAAAGGAGAAACAGTTGAAGAGATGACTACAAGATTTAGTCACTTAATTGCTAAAATGGATAAAATGAAAATGAAAATTTCTGAAAGAGATAAAATTGACACTATCAAGAGTGTGCTTCCAAGTTCCTACTCAACATTTCTCATGGTTTTGAAAGAGAATGATTATTTTCTGAATGAAGATTTGACAGCACTTGAATTTATACAAAAGATCGAAGCTAGAGAATATGATCTTAAGTGTCAAAAATCTTCCAAAGAAAATCAAGATCCAGCTTTCTATGGTGGAAGTATGCCTCTTAGTTTAACAATCTCACCAATCACTGCTTTTCTTACTCATGCCGCAAGTGAAAAAGAATCTGCTATATTTAATTGTCACACCCTCAAAATCCACTAACGGAGTTTTACCGTCAGAGGGTGTGAACTGGCAGGATCGGAATCATCAGTTATAATCAAACCATAAAATAAAGTTTCAAAACCATGAAAACGTTTACGAGTAATTAAATGCGGAAGCGTAAAAATCTTTAATCAAAAGTTGCGTCACGCAGGACGACTTAAAACAAAAGATAACCGTTAAAAATAAGTTTGCAGGACAAAAGCGTTTTCAATCAATGCATGTTCCTAAACCGCGCGCCCGCCTCGGCTACCTAAGAATAACATACTAAAAGTGTCAACACAAGGTTGGTGAGTTCACAAGTTATATAAAAATAAATCGTTTAGCGTTTGCGTTCAGCGTTACAGCGTTACAGCGTTTTGCGATAAGCGTTTTGCGTAACAACATTACGGCGTTTAGCGTTACCAGATAGTGTTATGTCAAATTATATATCGATAGGTAGCTAGTCTATACAACAAGTATTACTAAGTGTTCGACACCGAAGCTGACTCGTTTATTAAGTGCCTTGTCACCAGGTCCTCCAGACCATGGTACGTGTTAGCCAAAATTACACCCGCTCGACCTCCAGTCGAGTTTAGCGTTGGGTGGGGTTTGTCAAACCCGGTAGTACTACTCAACAGTGACTCGCTATTCCAAATATTAACCGGTTCGATGTGTAGGACTTCAATTGTTTCGTTTGCCACTTAGCCTTTACAAGTGATATATAATTTACTAACAAAATCTTAAATGCGTTTATCGGAGTATGTTATCTCCCCCAAGTGAAAAGCGTTTAAAACAGTTTAAAAGGGGTAAGTGAAACTCACTGTTTGCGAAGAATTTCCCAAAATAAATCACCAAGATGCGTGTCACCGAAAAACTCTCCCTAACGTTCTAAAACAACAAAGAGATTTTTCTAAGTGTCGGAATATTATCGAGTCTCTAGACCCGGCACATAATACCTATGCACATAACATGTTTCGTGTTTCGTTTGTGAATCGTGTGTGACTTTAACAAGTGTTTTTGTGACACATCACATGTGTAAGCAATCATATACGTGTCATGTATTCATAACGTACATTACTAGCAATTATTCCCCGTAAGGGCATTTTGGTCAACAAATAACAATTAACTAGCCATTATTCCCCATAAGGGCATTTTGGTCAAATTATGACAATCATCTTGCAATCATTCCCCTCAAGGGCAATTTGGTCAAAACACGATAATAAATTAGCAAGTATCATATTTCATGCATTTTCACAAAACTCAGCAGCTAGTTTCACCGAGACGAAATCCTACTAGAAAGATTGTACTATTTCACCAATCATAGCATCTCAATTAATTTACCAAAAATCGTCACAGAAGCACATATGTCTTAGGTTTCCAGAACATATTTTATTACATTTTTATTTCTCATAGTTTTCTCACAATCATCAAATCATTACAGCAAACTAATATCAGTCAAATTTATGCGCAACAGAATTTTATTTGCAATTCCCATTAAACGAAAAATCCAATAAATGCAAGACCACTTGGGTTTGGTTCCTAACTCAATGAGTCAGCTTCCAGAAGTGGAACCAACCCAATTGGTCTCGTAGTTCATGAGATATAACATTTACAACATAACCTAACAGCAGGTCTATCAGCTCAGCTTTGCACAACGTTTTTGTAAAATCATAAAAGTTAACTTCTACTTGTCCAAAAATTTCAAGTTTATATTATTTAGAAACTAGACTCAGCCTAGTTTACTGTAGTACCAACAATATCAACCAATTTTCATGTTTACACTTCGTTACAGTCACTTAAACATCAAATACACATTCTGTCCAGAAACTGTTTGCATCCAAACTCAGTATATTAACAACCTATGAACTATCATGCATTCATATGACCCTCTAGACTCCATAAACACCATCCATGCACATCAATTACATATTACATACTTGATTAGGGTTTGTGTTTGAACTCAAATCAAAGACACAACAATCAACATGCAACAAGATTCAATCTAGTTATCAAATCATCATTCAATCAACCACAATCATATTAGCTATACACACTCATAAAATCGGCTGCTAGGGTTTGTTATTAACCCAACAAACATCAAAATCAAGCAACAAGAATGTAAAGGATGATCAATTATACCTTCCTAGCACCTAGTTCTTCAATCAAACCCTTGATTTGAGGATTGTATGTGTGTTTAAAGTGGATGGCAGCCGTGAGGGATGGGGTGAAGGGTTCCGATCGGGATCTTGGGTTAATAATAATAATAATAGTTAGGGTTAAGTTAATGATATATTTATAGACATACAAGTTACACTCAAGTCCCTCTACTTTCAAGTGTTGTTTTTCTAACTTAACTAACTTAGTTCTTGTTTCTTGTCTAGCATTACACACAATATAATCATGTAACACATATGTTAACACATAATTATCACATAATTATTATGTTGACGTTTTTCGTTTATTCTTCAATCGTTTGCGTCAACTTGTTTGCTTTTTGGTGCAATTCCCGAAAGACTACACATGTAGTAAGTGTTAAGCGTCATTTAAACCCTAGTTTAAATGTAATGAAGTGTGCGTTATAGATTCAATGATCTTAAGTTTGAATTGACGGAGTTGAGTTAACGGAGTTAACCTGAAATTGACGATTGTCACGTCATTCCCATGTTAAAGAATTTTCGTCCCTAAAATTTGAGTCAAGTCGTGATGAGAGTCTGAAAGAGTAAGAAAAAAAATTTTCAGTTTGTCATATCATCCCCTAGTAGAAAGAAATTTCGTCCCGAAATTTAATTCATACCTCCGGTGATGTCTGACGGTTTGCCGAGTTTCGCGGTTTTCTGTGTTTGGTTAGCCCTTCAGAAAGGTGAGGATACTTTTTCATCATTTGATCCTCGCGTTCCCACGTGAATTCCGGTCCACGTCTCGAGTTCCAACGAAGCTTAACGATTGGAATTTTGCTGTGCTTGAGCGTTTTGGTTTCCCAATCCAAAACCTCGACTGGTTCCTCAATGAAACGTAACTGTTCATCAACTTGCAGTTCCTCCAAAGGAACTACTTGGGTTTCATCGGACAGGCATTTCTTCAAATTTGATACGTGGAATACATCGTGTACGCCACTGAGTTCTGTTGGTAGGTCCAGTCGGTACGCCACCGGACCAATGCGCTCAGTTATCCGGTACGGACCAACATACCGTGGGTTGAGTTTGTTTCGCTTCCCAAAGCGAACCACACCTTTCCAAGGTGAGACTTTGAGTAACACTTGATCATCCACTTGAAATTCGAGAGGTTTTCGGCGCTTGTCGGCGTAACTCTTTTGGCGATCTCGTGCTGCTGCCATGCGATTTCGGATTTGAACAATCTTTTCCGAAGTTTCGAGTACCAGTTCTGGACCAGTGATTTGGCTGTCACCCACCTCTGCCCAGCAGAGTGGTGATCGACACTTCCGTCCGTACAGCGCTTCAAACGGCGCTGCCTTAATACTTGCGTGGTAGCTGTTATTATACGAAAACTCTACAAAAGGTAAGTGGGGTTCCCAACTTTTTCCAAAATCCAAAACGCATGCACGCAACATATCCTCCAGGGTCTGAATAGTTCATTCACTTTGCCCATCCGTCTGAGGATGGTATGCTGTGCTCATATCAAGACGGGTGCCTAGTGCGCTTTGCAGCGACTTCCAAAAGTGCGAAGTGAAACGAGAATCTCGATCGGAAATGATCGAGACAGGCACTCCGTGTCTAGACACCACTTCTTTCATGTACACACGAGTTAGTCTTTCCATTTTGTCCGATTCCTTAATCGCTAAGAAGTGGGCAGACTTAGTCAACCGGTCAACGATCACCCAGATGGTATCGCATCCCGTCGGTGTCTTAGGTAAACCCGTGATAAAATCCATTGAGATGTGTTCCCATTTCCACATTGGGAGTTCCGGTTGTTGTAGTAGACCAGATGGATTTTGGAATTCTATCTTGACTCTGGCACAAGTCAAGCATTTGCTCACGTAGGTGGCAAAGTCGGCTTTCATGTTCGGCCACCAGTAAAGTGCCTTTAAATCATGATACATTTTATCTAAGCCAGTGTGGATAGAATATCGGGAGTTGTGAGCTTCGTCCATCACTAGAGTTCTCAACTCTCCGTATCGTGGAACCCAAATCCGGTTCTCAAAATATTGGACCCTGTCCGATCTGGTTTCAAGTTGCTTGTTCATGCCCCGCATGAGTTCCGATGGAAGATTGTAATCTTTCAAAGCTTCAAGTTGTGCATCGCGAATCTGATCGGGTAAGCTGGCATGAATCGTGAGTTGCAATGCTCTCACCCGTCTGGGTTTATCTGTTTCTTTTCTGAAGAGGGCGTCGGCCACCACATTGGCCTTGCCAGGGTGGTACTTGATGGCACAATCATAATCTTTGAGCAGCTCGACCCAACGACGCTGTCGCATGTTCAACTCCTTCTGATCGTAGATATGTTGGAGACTCTTGTGGTCGGTGTAAATGGTAAACTTGGTACCGTACAAGTAATGCCTCCATATCTTAAGAGCAAACACCACAGCTCCGAGTTCCAAATCGTGGGTCGTGTAGTTCTTCTCGTGAACCCGTAGTTGTCGAGAGGCGTAGGCTATAACCTTCTCGAGTTGCATCAGCACACAACCGAGACCTTGTATAGATGCGTCACAGTGTACCTTAAAATTTTCCGTTCCCTCGGGGAGGGCTAAAATAGGGGCGCTACAAAGCTTGGTTTTCAACAGTTGAAAAGCGGATTCTTGCGCGTCACCCCAATTGTACTTAATGCCCTTGTGAGTCAAAGCGGTGAGGGGTTGAGCAATCTTTGAAAATCCCTCGATGAAACGCCGGTAGTAGCCGGCTAGTCCTAGGAATTGTCGTACCTCAGTCGGAGTCTTAGGTGCTTCCCAGTTTTTGATGGCCTCTACCTTACCGGGATCGACATGGATACCATTCTCGTTGATCACATGTCCTAAAAAGTGAACCTCGCGAAGCCAAAATTCACATTTCGAGAGTTTAGCATACAGTTGTTCCTTCTTCAATAGTTCCAGAATTACCCTTAAGTGCTCTTCGTGGTCAGTCTCGTTCTTGGAGTAGACGAGAATATCATCGATGAAAACAATCACAAACTTGTCGAGGTACGCCTTGCATACTCGATTCATGAGATCCATAAATACGTCTGGTGCGTTGGTTAGGCCAAAAGGCTTAACCGAAAACTCATAGTGACCATACCGTGTTCTGAAAGCCGTCTTTGAGATATCTTCTTCGCGCACTCTTAGTTGGTGATAACCAGATCGCAGATCGATCTTCGAGTAGTAACTCGATCCTTGAAGCTGGTCAAACAAATCATCTATTCGGGGTAAAGGATAACGGTTCTTGACCGTCACCTTGTTCAATTCCCGGTAGTCGATGCACATTCGGAAAGTCCCGTCTTTCTTTCGGACAAACAAGACAGGGGCTCCCCACGGCGATGAGCTAGGTCGGATAAAACCCTTATCCAACAAATCTTGCAACTGAGTGGACAACTCCTGAAGTTCCGCCGGTGCGAGCCGATACGGGCTCGTGCTATGGGTGCTGCACCGGGTGTCAACTCGATTTGGAATTCGACTTGACGAATAGGAGGGAGTCCGGGCAAATCCTCCGGGAAAACTTCCGGGAAGTCTCGCACAACAGGTATATCTTCAATTCGTTTCTCCTCCGCGGGTTTCTCAACAATCTGCGCCAAAATTGTCGGATGACCCTTTCGTAGATACTTCTGCGCCTTCATAAGGGTAATGACGCTGGTGGTCATGCCGCTTCTCTCGCCTCGGACCGAAATGATCTCGCTGGAAGGGGTGGTAATATGGACTATCTTATCGTGGCATATAATCTCCGCTCGGTTCTCGGATAACCAGTCCATGCCGACAACGACATCGAAACTACTAAGCGTAAAAGGAATAAGGTCGATATCAAAGACATGACCTGACAGTTTTAACTTACATCCCGCAAGTACATGAGTCGTTACTATAGTCTTACCGTCAGCTAATTCAACAGGAAACTTAGCATCTAACGGAATTGGAGTTACGTCTAAGAGTTGACTAAAGGCTTTCGACACAAAACTCCTATCAACTCCAGTGTCAAACAATACAGAAGCAAAACAATCATTTACAGGGAACTTACCAGTCACCACGTGCGGATCATTGCGGGCTTGACCCGACCCAATCACAAACGCTCTTCCCTTGCCATTGCTTCCACCACTACTGCCACTTCCATTAACTCCATTGTTTTCATTCTGTTTCAGCTTGGGGCAATCTTTTCTAAAATGACCTTCCTGCCCACATTCAAAACATCCCTTCGTCGTCATAGGTGGCTTAGGAGCACCCTTTGCCGCAAGGTCTCCTCTACATTCTTTCGCTCTGATACCAATCTGTCACACCCTCAAAATCCACTAACGGAGTTTTACCGTCAGAGGGTGTGAACTGGCAGGATCGGAATCATCAGTTATAATCAAACCATAAAATAAAGTTTCAAAACCATGAAAACGTTTAAGAGTAATTAAATGCGGAAGCGTAAAAATCTTTAATCAAAAGTTGCGTCACGCAGGACGACTTAAAACCAAAGATAACCGTTAAAAATAAGTTTGCAGGACAAAAGCGTTTTCAATCAATGCATGTTCCTAAACCGCGCGCCCGCCTCGGCTACCTGAGAATAACATACTAAAAGTGTCAACACAAGGTTGGTGAGTTCACAAGTTATATAAAAATAAATCGTTTAGCGTTTGCGTTCAGCGTTATAGCGTTACAGCGTTTTGCGTTAAGCGTTTTGCGTAACAACGTTACGGCGTTTAGCGTTACCAGATAGTGTTATGTCAAATTATATATCGATAGGTAGCTAGTCTATACAACAAGTATTACTAAGTGTTCGACACCGAAGCTGACTCGTTTATTAAGTGCCTTGTCACCAGGTCCTCCAGACCATGGTACGTGTTAGCCAAAATTACACCCGCTCGACCTCCAGTCGAGTTTAGCGTTGGGTGGGGTTTGTCAAACCCGGTAGTACTACTCAACAGTGACTCGCTATTCCAAATATTAACCGGTTCGATGTGTAGGACTTCAATTGTTTCGTTTGCCACTTAGCCTTTACAAGTGATATATAATTTACTAACAAAATCTTAAATGCGTTTATCGGAGTATGTTATCTCCCCCAAGTGAAAAGCGTTTAAAACAGTTTAAAAGGGGTAAGTGAAACTCACTGTTTGCGAAGAATTTCCCAAAATAAATCACCAAGATGCGTGTCACCGAAAAACTCTCCCTAACGTTCTAAAACAACAAAGAGATTTTTCTAAGTGTCGGAATATTATCGAGTCTCTAGACCCGGCACATAATACCTATGCACATAACATGTTTCGTGTTTCGTTTGTGAATCGTGTGTGACTTTAACAAGTGTTTTTGTGACACATCACATGTGTAAGCAATCATATACGTGTCATGTATTCATAACGTACATTACTAGCAATTATTCCCCGTAAGGGCATTTTGGTCAACAAATAACAATTAACTAGCCATTATTCCCCATAAGGGCATTTTGGTCAAATTATGACAATCATCTTGCAATCATTCCCCTCAAGGGCAATTTGGTCAAAACACGATAATAAATTAGCAAGTATCATATTTCATGCATTTTCACAAAACTCAGCAGCTAGTTTCACCGAGACAGAAATCCTACTAGAAAGATTGTACTATTTCACCAATCATGGCATCTCAATTAATTTACCAAAACTCATCACAGAACCACATATGTCTTAGGTTTCCAGAACATATTTTATTACATTTTTATTCCTCATAGTTTTCTCACAATCATCAAATCATTACAGCAAACTCATAACAGTCAAATTTATGCGCAACAGAATGTTATTTGCAATTCCCATTAAACGAAAAATCCAATAAATGCAAGACCACTTGGGTTTGGTTCTTAACTCAATGAGTCAACTTCCAGAAGTGGAACCAACCCAATTGGTCTCGTAGTTCATGAGATATAACATTTACAACATAACCTAACAGCAGGTCTAACGGCTCAGCTTTGCACAACGTTTTTGTAAAATCATAAAAGTTAACTTCTACTTGTCCAAAAATTTCAAGTTTATATTATTTAGAAACTAGACTCAGCCTAGTTTACTGTAGTACCAACAATATCAACCAATTTTCATGTTTACACTTTGTTACAGTCACTTAAACATCAAATACACATTCTGTCCAGAAACTGTTTGCATCCAAACTCAGTATATTAACAACCTATGAACTATCATGCATTCATATGACCCTCTAGACTCCATAAACACCATCCATGCACATCAATTACGTATTACATACTTGATTAGGGTTTGTGTTTGAACTCAAATCAAAGACACAACAATCAACATGCAACAAGATTCAATCTAGTTATCAAATCATCATTCAATCAACCACAATCATATTAGCTATACACACTCATAAAATCGGCAGCTAGGGTTTGTTATTAACCCAACAAACATCAAAATCAAGCAACAAGAATGTAAAGGATGATCAATTATACCTTCCTAGCACCTAGTTCTTCAATCAAACACTTGATTTGAGGATTGTATGTGTGTATAAAGTGGACGGCAGCCGTGAGGGATGGGGTGAAGGGTTCCTATCGGGATCTTGGGTTAATAATAATAATAATAGTTAGGGTTAAGTTAATGATATATTTATAGACATACAAGTTACACTCAAGTCCCTCTACTTTCAAGTGTTGTTTTTTCTAACTTAACTATCTTAGTTCTTGTTTCTTGTCTAGCATTACACACAATATAATCAAGTAACACATATGTTAACACATAATTATCACATAATTATTATGTTGACGTTTTTCGTTTATTCCTCAATCGTTTGCGTCAACTTGTTTGCGTTTCGGTGCAATTCCCGAAAGACTACACATGTAGTAAGTGTTAAGCGTCAGTTAAACCCTAGTTTAAATGTAGTGAAGTGTGCGTTATAGATTCAATGATCTTAAGTTTGAATTGACGGAGTTGAGTTAACGGGGTTAACCTGAAATTGACGATTGTCTCATTAATGATCCAAAAGTTTGTTTCTACTCTGCTGGTAATTCAGGTGGTTCTGGAAGTTCTACTAGTACCAATCCATTTGCTACACCACCTAGTGTGAATATGAAGGAAGCTGAGCAAAACTTTGCTTTTCTGATGGCATTTATGTCTTCATATGAAAACTTGGTGAATAGTAAAATTGCCACAAGTGAGTTAACTGATGAGGATTATGATCAGATAGATCCGGATGATCTAGAGATCATGGATTTGAAATGGAATATGGCTATGATTGTTCGTAAAGTTAAAAGATTCATGCAGAGAACTGGAAAAGATCTTCCAGCGTTAAACAAGAAGTTGGGTTTTGACAAATTAAAGGTGAAGTGTTATAATTGTCAAGAATTCAGGCATTTTGCGAAGGAATGTGTCAAACCAAGAAAAGAATACACTGGACCTCGTGGTCAAAGTCAAAACGTTTCTTCACCACGGGGAAGTGATGCTGAAAAGAAACAATCTTCTTCAACAACACAAGCAATGTTAGCAGACGGGACTGATTGGTCACAACGGCTACTATGCAATGATGTTCAAGCAAATTTAGCTATGTTTGGGTTACATGAAGATTGTCAAGATGCTACTGCTAGTGTGATATCTTCAGATAATGATTCTGGATCTGATTCTGACGATTCTTGCGACAAGTCTTCTGAATCAATGTTTGCTTGCATAGCTAAGATCAATGAGGTTAGTAATTCTATCTCTTCTACTTCATTTGTTAAAGCATCATGTGTTGATTGTGAATCTAATAACTCTAAGTTAGAAGCTTTGAAAAGTCAAAATGATAATCTTATAAGAGAAATTGCTTCTCTTAAGGACACTTATCGACAATCTCTTGAGTCTCAAATGAAATCTCGAGAAAAGATTGAAGCATTGTCGACAAGTAATCATGATCTCAAAGCCGAGTTATCTGTGAAAATGACCATTAATGACCAAAAGTTTCAGGAAATCTTGAAACATCGTTCTAAGATAACTGAGCTTGAGAATGAGGTTCTTGAGTTGAAGAACAAGTTGGGTAAATTTCGAAATTCTTCATTTTTATTGAATGAAATTTTTGAAGTTTCTGGAAAACAAAAAGATTCTAAGAAAGGTATTGGTTTTGTTGAAATTCCACCACCTTTTCATAATGATTATAAAATTAATCCTTTTGCAAGAAAAGAAGAGGATTTGATTCAAAAGGAATCTGGGATTTCTGAAAAACCTAAAATGGTTAAACCTGAAATTGTCAAACCCCAAGTTTCTCCTCAAAAATCTCATATCCAAAGCAAAAAGGTGTTTGTTGAACACAATGACGAGGTCATTATCGAGGATGTGTTTGAACCAGAGATTATACACAAGAATAGGAACATTCCCAGTTCTAATCATATTCTATGCGAACCTCATGAATTTGAGGAAGCAATGTATGGTTCACACAAATCTCAAGAGAAAAAGGATAATTCAAAGAGAATGAACTCTCTGAAGGCAAAGAAGTCAGTTAAACCGAAAATTTCTGATGAGGATTTAATGCGTTTCATTAATCCTTCTAGTTCTAAGCCATCTGCTGCTAGAGTTTTTAAGTTAAAGGGAATGGACACAATGTTCACTGAAAAAGATATTCCAATTAGTATCATTAAGCCTGAGCTAATTGAGAGTGTTTTTGTCAATGAAACTTCAAAAATTCAAGAACTTGAACGTGTGTATGCTCAAACAAAAACATCAGTTCAATCTGATCCATTGACTAAGGCAAAACAATTTTTAAAACAAGCTAAGAAGATTAACTTTGTTAAGTCAACTGAAACATATACACTAAAAAGTTTTTCAAACAGTTCTAATTTAGATTTTTATTTAAAGAAGAAATCTGAATTATCTGATGAGTTTGCTAAGAGCATGACTAAAAATGTGAGTCAGCATCAATCATCTATTCCAATTTTTTCTAAACATCATCATGTGGACATGCGAACGTGTTTTTTATGCGGTCAACAAGGTCATGTTGTGAAAATTGTAATCAACAGAACTTTCAAAATCTTCATCCTTTTATCAAGGACAAATCTAAGCCAATTCCAGTGGTTAAGGAGATTCTGAAACGACCAGTGTCGTTTGCTGATGATACTCATATTTTATTCTCTGATGTGAATCCTCGGAAGGTGTTTCATATCACTGAGACACACGGTCAAGTGAAACCAAAATTCATTCCAACTGAACCTATATGTCAAAACAGGAATTCAAACATTGTTCAGGCAGCTTATTTAAGACGAAAGTCTAAGAAGCCGGTAACTTATTCACAAGTGGCTGAACAACAATTGAAAACTGCTAAAGTTAATGATCAAAGAGAAAACCAAAAGGTGCCCAAGACTGAGGCATGGGCTGCCTTTTTGAACTAATCACTTTTGTTTATATGTAGGGTTCATCCAAGACCATTTCTGGTGAAAACTGGATCATGGATAGCGGATGTTCTCGTCATATCACCGAAAATCTCGACCTATTGACCAACGTAAGAAATATTCAAGGGGGTTATGTAGCGTTTGCTGGGAATTCGGGGGGCATGATCACACAAGAGGGTGATGTTTCAAATGGTCATATTACATTTGAAAAAGTAAATTATTGTGACAAGGTTGATCATAACTTATTGAGTGTATCGCAGATATGTGATAAAAAGTACACTACAATATTTACTGACAAAGAGTGTCTTATCTTGAAACCGGGTTTTATTATTCCCAAGGACATGGTTGTCATGCGATCACCACGATCAAATGATATTTATATCTTAAACATGAGTTCTAAGATATCGACATCGATCGAAACATGTTTTGTCTCGAAAGCAACCGAGAAAGACTCGATTCTATGGCATCGAAGAATGGGTCACATTCATGTTAGAAAGATGAATTATTTAATGGCAAATAATTTAGTTGAGGGTGTCTCGTTAAAGAACTTTAAGTTATCTGATCACTGTGTTGCATGCAAGAAGGGCAAACAGAAGAAGAAGAAGAAGACACATCCTTCTAAGTTATTGAATTCCATTAATACTCCTCTTGAACGACTTCATATGGATTTGTTTGGTCAAGTGAATCGTGCGAGTATTTCTAGAGACTGGTATTGTCTGGTAGTGACAGATGATTATTCAAGATATTCATGGGTGTTATTTATGAGTTCAAAAGATCAAACACCTGTTTTGGTACAAAACCTTATTACTAAGATAGAATCACTGTACAAACAAAAGGTGAGGAGAATCCGAAGTGATAATGGTACTGAATTCAAAAACACTATTTTGGATTTCTTTTGTATTCAAAAGGGAATTCACCGAGAATATAGTGCACCTTATGTACCACAACAAAACGGTGTTGCTGAAAGGAAAAATAGAACTCTGATTGAAGCTGCACGTAGAATGCTTGCTGATTCAAAGCTTCCTATTCAATTTTGGAATGAAGCAGTGAACACAGCTTGCTATACACTTAATCAGGTTCTAACAGTAAAGCGACTCAAGAAGATAAGCTATGAAAATCTTAAATAACAGAAAACCTAATTTAAAGTACCTGGAACCATTTGGGTGTCCGTGTACAATGTTGAAAAAGGAATCGGGTAAATTTGATGAAAAGGCTATCGAAGGATATTTCTTGGGATATGCATCTCCAAAGAAAAGAGTATTTAATTTTACATATGGCTGTGTTGAAGAATGGTACCATGTGGACTGTCAAAAGTACACAACTCCTTCTCAAGGGAAAGGTCCAGACTGGATGTTTGACTAAGATAGTTTATTTAACTCTTTTACTCCTTCAGCTGAACACATCGATGAAGATCTGGTTAGAGCATACTTTGAAGAACACTTGAACATTCCAAGCTCTTCAATTTCAAATGCAGTTGAAGTTCAACCAGATGCTACAACTGAAGAATCTCAAGTTGTTCCTCCAATTGTTCTTGACAGTGCTTCTACTTCTTCCGATGATGATCAAGCTGAGATTCAAGTTATTGATCTTGATAGTGATAATGCTTCATCTCCCGAATTGGGTGAACATTACACTAATTTATTTGATAATGTTGTTGTTCCTGAAAATCCTACTCTTCGGATTCATGGATATCATCCACAAGACAATATCATTAGAGAACTTGATGTGGGCGTTCATACACGTAATCAAGTTTCTTCGTCAAGCGACAATAACGTATTGTGTGCTTACACTAATTTACAATCTTCGGGAATTGTGAATATTGCTAAATTCAATTGCTTTCTATCTCAAGTTGAGCCAACGACAGCTCGTAAGGCACTTGATGATCCTTCTTGGGTAGAAGCTATGCAAGAGGAATTACAGCAGTTTGCACGTTTGGGTGTTTGGGATTTAATAGACAAGCCTGCTAGAGTCAAGAAAGCTATTCCGACTAAGTGGGTATTTAAATGTAAAAAGGACGATCGAGGGGTGATTGTCAGAAACAAAGCACGTTTAGTGGTGCAAGGTTTTCATCAGCAAAAGGGTATTGATTATACTGAGGTATATGCTCCAGTTGCAAGATTAGAGTCGATTCGAATCTTCCTGGCTTATGCTGCTTACAAGAGTATCAAGGTTTATCAAATGGATGTTAAAAGTGCTTTTCTCAATGGTGAATTACATGAGGAAGTGTTTGTTCAACAACCACCTGCTTTTGAAGATCCTGATTATCCAGACCGTGTTTACCGTTTAAACAAGGCCCTGTATGGTCTACATCAAGCCCCGAGAGCTTGGTATGGCACGCTCGCCGACCATCTGACTGATAATGGATTCAAACGATGAATTGTTGACTGCACTTTATTTCATAAAACTGTTGGTGAAGATCTTCTTCTAGTCCAGATTTATGTTGATGATATTATATTTGGGTCTACAAACGACACTTTATGTAAGGAATTCGAGAAGTCCATGCAAACAAAGTTCGAAATGAGCTCGATGGGAGAGATGAATTTCTTTTTAGGGCTGCAGGTTCATCAAACTGATAAAGGAATCCTCATTCATCAGACTAAATATGTGAACGACGTCTTGAGCCGATTCAAGATAACTGCCGGAAAAATCCCTTCAACTCCTTTTCCAGTGGGTCACAATTTATCTCTGGATGAATTGGAGGATACCGTTGATCCGACCCTTTATCGTGCTATGATTGGTTCTCTAATGTATTTAACTGCTTCTCGACCCGACATAATGTTTGCTGTTTGTGTGTGTGCTAGGTACCAAGCTAGTCCCCGAGTGACTCACCTGGCAGCGGTCAAGCGTATTTTGCAATATCTACGGGGAAATCCTGACATCGGGTTATGGTACCCCAACGATAATACTTTCGATTTTACCGCCTACTCAGACTCAGATTATGGAGGATGCAAGATCAATTTCAAATCAACGACTGCAGGATGTCAATTCTTAGGAAACCGGCTTGTTTCCTGGCAGTGTAAGAAGCAGACAACGGTCTCTACTTCAACCGCCGAAGCTGAATATGTTGCAGCCTCGAGTTGCTGTTCCCAGGTTCTGGGGATACAACAACATCTTCGCGACTACGGTTTGAAGTTTCTTACTACTCCCATCTTGATTGATAATTCTGCTGCTATAAGTATCACCAAGAATCCCGTACAACATTCTAAAACGAAACATATCGAGATTCGATATCATTTTATACGGGATTGTTATGAAAAGAAATTAATTGATCTTGAGAAAGTACACACAGATTTTCAAAAAGCCGATCTATTTACCAAAGCGTTCGATAAAACACGTTTTACTTTTTTGCTTGGTTTAAATGGATTGAAGACCCTTGCTGAGATCCTAAAATTAGGATAATTATCTTTTAATTGCTTTATAGATTTAGTCTTATTTTATGTTTTAGATTTTAGGGGGAGAAATCTAGAAAATACAAAAAGAATGTGTTTTCGTTTGTATAGATAAAATTCAAAAACATTAAAATTAAGGAAAAATTCAAAAATATTGTGATTTCTGTTCTTTAAGTTTTTCCTTTAAAATTTAGAAAAATCAAAAACATTTTAAATTTTGAAAAACCAAAAAGAATGTGATTTATGTTTTTGTACAGAAAAATCCGAAAATCCAAAAAGATTGTGAAGTTTATTTTGTTTATAGGAAATTTGAAAAAGACAAAAATATTGTGTTTTTAAAGTTTGTATAGAGAAAAACCAAAAAGAATTTTAGATTATTTTCTCGCGGAAAATTATGTCGGTTATTTAAATTTATGAAGCATGCTTGCATGTCTTGGTCCTATGATTCACTTGTGGATTGAAGGTTAGCCATTTATTTATTAACTTAAGTTAACTGGGGCGATTAAATTTGTCTTTTTTTTATTTTTATGCTCCTTAAAATTTTGAGTTTTTAAAGCAAAAAGAGAAAATGATAGTACATTGATTTTCTTGACCCCAAGTTCAGCAAAAAGTAAGCTTAAAAGACTGCGTGCTTAATTGCATTGGTGCATTGGTAGGTCTTAAAACAACCCAGTAGAGTAAAGTATGTGATATAAACATAAATAAACGCCAAATTGAAAGGGGTGTTAGTCTCTAGCAAAAGTCTTGGTTAGGATGGCAGAAATGTAATAACCAGTCATACTCAAGCCTTATATTTGTTGATCACCCAAAATTCAAATAAAGCAAATAACAAGCGTTAAGATTCTGGATACTGTGAGTCTTTATGCGGCTTAACCATCTGGGTATTCATATGCATGAATATTTCACTCGCTTTCTAGAGCAAACCCAAAGTCATTAAACTTGATCACCGCTGTACCTCGTACAATTTAAATTACTGACTTGATCAAAATCCGCTGTTAGTCATACAATTGTTCCTCCCTTGCGTGCGTCTTAATACCATTAAGAAACGGACCCCAGGGGATACAATGTACGTAAGTCGACAGATGGACTCGTGCATACTCATTCACAGTAAACGAAACTTGATGCATTGCTCAAAATTTTTACAATTGGTATCAAAATTTTGATCAACAATATAATGGTTTAAGTCAAGTTGGGGTGATTTGGCAAAAATCAAATTAAGCTTGAACTGAGATTAGAGGCTGATAATTTCTGATATTCTGTGCTCTAATTGAACTATTTAATCATATCACAAAAATACTTGAATGTGTGTTATTAGACTTATGTGGACAACAATACCAATGACCGACTTATCGCCAGTCATAATATCGCTGAAATATAAAACTGTGATGGAAGGGCAATTTGGTCAATATTATTCTCTGCTCAAACTCAACAAAAATACAAAAATATGTACTGCTTTTGATAAAATCATTAAAAAAACACAAAAAGATGGTCTATTTTAAAGGATTGGATATTCTTCTGTAAATACATTCTTTAATTTTAAAAATTTTTACAAAATTCCAAAAATATTTTCGTCTTCTTTATACTATATACTTAAATAAATTTTTTAAGTTAAGTTTCAGTAATATGAAACAATTTTAACGTATTAGGTTGTCGGTATATAAGGGTTTCTCGATAATTTAACTTATTGATTTATTTCATTAATTTATTCATTTATTTATTTAACTTAAAATTAAATAAAAGGGTTTAATTCGCTAAACTCTCATTCGTTATTTATGGATAACGAACTAGGTGATTCCTTAGCGAACTAGCATCTGGTTCGCTAACCTAATTCGCTTCCGCACTCTGTAACGAATCATCCCTTCGTTATACATATTTAACGAATCATGACACGAATCATGTCTTGATTCGCTATCTTTAATTTAACGAATCACATTGTGATTCGCTAACATAAGGTAACGAATTGAGTTAGCGAATGGGCTAATTCGCTAAATTTAAGTTAAACGAATCGTCTGATTCGTGCAAGTTGTGCTAAATTTAAGTTAAACGAATCGTCTGATTCGTGCAAGTTGTGCCTATGGTTTCGTGTATCGTTATATAAGACAAGATAACGAATAGTATTCCACTGTTCGTCTTCTTTCTTCATCTTTCAGAAACTATTCAAATTCTCTCTGATATTTTCGATCTTTAAGTTTGAACATTTCATAGATCAATTTGAGTTTCTAAGGTATAAATGTTCTTGGCGATATCATTTTTGTCAAAAATGACAATGAATTAACTGTTGAATTATGTAGTTTTAGGGGTTTAAGGGTTTTGAACCTTTGAAACTCATTTGTGTATAATTTATGTTCATAATTGTATGATTTTGATATCATTTTGATCGGAATCACTTTCCGATACCCTTGGTGGACTCTAATCAATATTTGATTATTGTTTGCTGGGTTAATTATTGTTATGTGTTCTTGATATTCACTGTTGGTTCGTTTGATTATTAACACATTTGGGTAATGAGTCTCAATCTCATTCACCTACATTAACAAGTGTGTTTCTGAGCTCAACGAGCTGATTATCTTGTTGATTCGACGACAGTTATGGTCTAATTGAATCTGGGTTTAAATTGTTGACTATTATTGTTCTTGATAATTTTGACCTTGACTTTGTGAAGTCAAAGAAAATGTCTTAATTTGACCATTCGTTAGTCTTAGCGAATTGGAACTATTTCGTGTCCAATTCGTTAAGATTTTACACGAACTAGCTTAGCGAATAAGAGATTACACGAATCAGAGTTTGATTCGCTTAATATATAACGAACTAGAGTTTAGTTCGTTAACTTAATTAGTGATTCGCTAGGTTTAGTTCGTTAAGTTATTTACTTGATAGCGAATTGCCTGATTCGTTATCTTTGTATAACGAATCAGTGTGATTGTTAACGAATGACATTTAAAATATATATATATATATATATATATGTTAACTAAATATAATTTTCATTTAATTTAATTAAAGATTATAAATCGTCTAATACGAGTAACTAGATTAATTACACATATTTTTTTTGGATATATTGTGTGTTATCTATTCTTATGTATGGTTTTTTTATTTATAACAGTAAATCATAGCTGAACAAGAACAACCACAGGAACAACCTCGTCAAGAACAACCACAAGGACAACCACCACAACAAGCTCAACAAGTCGAAATGATTCTATTACCGTTCGATAAGAAGCACAACATCTGTGCTTATGTCGATCATGATGTGGCTGATTTAAGGACGTTTGGAGCTATATTGAATTTCTTACGCCGTTCGAAGATACATTATGCAATCACTGCTAAACCTAATGTGTATCTTAGTATAATCAGGCAGTTCTGGAACACGGCGGTATATGTTGAGGAAAATAATTGGGTTCAAGCTACAATTAATCAGATCCCTATTACGATTGATGTTGAGGTCATTCGTCGGGTACTTCAATTTGACGATAGTGATGATTATCCGAGTGAATTTGACAGGACACTGGTTAGGGGTCTATTCACAAGATTAAATTATGGGGGTGATATTCGTCGGTCAATGTTGAACAAGAATGAGTTGTGCCCACCATACAAGTATTTGATGCATGTCTTACTTCATTGCTTGAGTGGACGTCGAGGTGGTTTCGATGAATGCAGACTAAGTTTACAATCAACGTTTGTTGCCCTAATCCTGAACAAACCATTCAACTACTCAGAACTTATCTTTGATCATCTGAAAGAGCAAGTTCAGCAAACTCTACCGTCAAAGAAGTTCTTGATGTATCCACGCTTTCTACAATTAATTATTCAAGATCTGATACCGGATTTGGAGATTGATCGATCGTTGGTGAACGATGTTCTTGATATGGAACATATGAAAGCTGAAACGGTGCATCGGATGTTGATTTATCGAAAGGATAAGCCACATGACAAAAGGATGATTGGTCATATAATCAATCCAGATTATGTATGTCCTCCTAATGAGTGCTGGATCCATGATGACTTGGATTCCGAGCGTGAAGGGGGAGAAGGTGGGAACAATGATGGTGGGGATGATGATGGTAACAATGGTGATGGTGATGATGGAGCTGGTGAGCGAGCTCTGAAAGAACAACAAGATGCAGTTGATGCTGCCCTAGCTGCCACCATGAAAGCTCAGCTAGAACGAAAATGAAAGGGCAAAGCTGTAGCTACTGATGAACCATCGAAGAAGCCCCGTGTGTCTTCTGGGGCTGGTGTAATTATTGGAACACCACCACCTCGTCAATCAACTACTCAAAGCTCGGCGGTGCCGCTAACTACTAGCACTCCGATGCTTACTTTGACCACGACGATGGTGTCACATGAGAGGCTCGGTTTAATTCCTCAAATGGCGTTGACCGAGATACCGAGGCCTCCTGCTGTGTTGTCTACTGTCTCTTCAACAACTTCAATGAGACCTCCTCCTCTGCCTACAACTACTCTTCCTCCACCTCCGCCTAGTGATGTCTCATTCATGAGAATCACTCGGCCTCAAGGACCTGTTCAACCTGCTCATCCATCTGTATACAACTTACCACCAGGTCGACAAACGGAAATGCTGCTTAATCTGCTACATTTATATGAAAATCAAATGGCAGCTGACAGACAAACTCAAGAACGACTCATTGAGAATCAACGAAAGATGATGAGTTATATTTCTTTCTGTCAAAAGGATACCAAGGCGTTACGTACGATTGTCGAGTCTCAGGGGGTGAAATTAAAAGAACAAGATAAGTTAATTTTACAATTAACTTATAAAGAAGATGCCCTCAAGAAACTCAAAAATGATGATAATGATCCTGACGAGTCTGATGCAGGAGGTGAGCCTAAACAATCGCACGGTTCATCCTCTGGTGCTGGTGTTAGTGGCGCTGATGATTCAAACAAACAGATAATTTCATTTCAAGATCCAACAGCTGCCAAGCCAATAGAATTGATTGAGGCTAACACGGTAATATTTATTGACGAATTGGGGATAGTTAGAAGTATGGTGAACAAAGATGAGATACAAATTGGTGAGTTTGTGGTTAGATCTTTGACAAGGGAGCAGATCTCGATTCTACTTGGGCTAAATGACGATCAGCTGACTGTATTAGAGACTGAGCCCGATGTCGAAGTGATCAATGAGGATGAAATGGAAGTTGATCCGATATTAATGGATACGGATTTTATTTATGAGAACGAGGAGATTGAGATGGAGGATATTACAGCTGAAGAGTACCCGGAATTGTATCAACACGAAAATGTTGATCAAGGTGCTTCGGTATTTCATGAAGACGTAATTAAAGAGACTGAGGATGATTTGGAGAAGATTGTGCAGCGAACGGTTCCTTCACTCAAAGAAGTGACTGATGATGACATTGAAAGATGGTTCAAACGCCAGAAAGTGGGTAAGATCATCAGTGCTTTTCGGTATGTAGATAAAGAAAGAAAGGATACCGCTGCTGCTTGGATTGAGGCAAATCAGATGACTACCTTCAAGACTGTTTCTAAGGTACATGGTGATATTGTCTCCTGGCTCTATGATTCAGACCTTAAGGTATGTATTGTGAAATGGGAAAAGGGTGTCCAATATTACGAGAGGATAATGGATGTTTTAACATTACCGCGTTGGGATGTACGCACCCTCGCGAGACGTCCATTTATCAATCGTGGGGGTAACCGAATGGCTGAGTGGTTCCATCAACACTTACTGTTCGAGGTCAATCATGGCTTCAAATTCTTCAAGCCCCAGGTCCCAAGACGTAAACGTACTGATAAGATTGATCCAAGGACCGGCTGGAAGAAACTTGTCTTGAAAGTGAAGCCACCAAAGACAATGAAAAGGGTTCCTGTGAAGACAATGCCTCAAGATATTCATCTGTCTTTCAACCGTTGGTACTATGACAATCGTACTGGCGAGACCGTTATTGTTCGTGGTCGAGGACTACAGACTAAGCTCATCAAGATAATCGATCCGATGTGGTTGGTTAATTTATCAAAGACAGACAATGACGTGCTTCACAGGAAGCAGATTTTGTTTGAACGCCAAGAAGATTACGACCTGGCTATGCAATTCCAACGTGTTGTTCGTGTATGCCATGAACATGGGATTCATAGTTGCAGAGATTGGCAGACAAAGCGTTTCAAATAAGTTAAATACTAAGAGCTCAAGACGAGGGGGTGTCTGTTAGTGCACGGTTTTGCGTCTAGAGTCTTTGTAATTATCATTAATGTTTATTTAATATTTAAATGTAATATTTAATGTTTATTTAGACTAATTCGTTATGTTTGAGTCTAGTTCGCTAGGAATGTTAGCGAACTAAGACTAGTTCATTAAGGTTAAGTCTAGTTCGCTAGGAATGTTAGCGAACTAGGACATTATATTGTATTCCCTCCTGATTCGTTAGGGGATGTTAACGAATCAGGGGGTGGTTCGTTAAGTTAATTTATTTAACGAAGGGGATGCTAGTTCGCTAGGGGATGTTAGCGAACCAGATCGTCTTCTATAAATAGTGAACCACTGTTCACTTGTAAAAGTGGAAGTTTTGAGAGAATTAATATTATTCAGAAAGATTTAAAGTATTCTCTCTCTCTCTCTCTCTCAAGCTTGACAATAAACATACTGATAATATATACTACATACTAATAGCAATCAAACTAACATATTAGAGAGTTAGATCCGGATAATTAATATTAACATATAGATCTGGATTAGATCTAAGTTATTATATATATTGATTAGAACGATTATAAACGGGATCAAACAAGATTTGAAATTTGACTTTTGTGTTCTTGTTAATTTTGACTTGAACTCCAGTTAGTCAACATTCAGCATTATTGGTGCCCATTCGTTATAGGGTAATGAATTGAAACTCATTCGTGTTTAATTCGTTACTAAGATTTAACGACTCAACTCCTTCGTGAAAATTGATAACGAATTACTTCCCATTCATTCATTAATTCATTATCTTTTCACCAATGATTCTTCATGTCTAATTCGTGTTATTTCCATGATATTGAATTAGCGAATTCGTTATAACAAAGCAACTAGTTCGTTAAAACGAACTAGACAGAATAAAGAATGACATTCTAATTTAATTAAAATAAAAATTTTTAAATTAATTTTATATTATTTGTTGTTCGTTTTACTAATTCTCGGGTTTATCTATTTTCATATGGCTGACGAAGTTATTCAAGATCCCCCTGTTGCTGAGCAACAACCGGTACAGCAAAAACAAGTATCAGATCTTCCGTTGCTCCCGTACGACAAGAAGCATAACATTTGTGCTTTTGTCGGTACAAACTTTGCCGATGAGGACCTATTTGGAGACATGATAGCTTTCTTGAGGCGATCTCGTATCCATTATGCTATATCTGCTAATCAAACTGTACATTTCAGCGTTGTTCATCCTTTTTAGAACTCGACTCGCTACATCGAGTCCGAGAATCACATCATAGCTAAATTTAAAGGACAGTCTATCACTATTACTCATGGAGTGATCAGACGGGTACTACAGTTTGGGGACAACATGGATAATCTGAGTGAGTTTGATAAAGAATTGATAATGGGGTTATTTAATCGAGTGTTCTATGCTGGCGAACTTGACATGTCCATGTATAACAAGGCATACTTGTATCCCACATACAAGTACTTATTACATGTTCTCATACACTGCCTTGGTGGACGGAAAGGTGGATTTGACGAGTGTCGTATCATGCTTCAATCAGCATTCGTCATGCTGGTCTTGAACAAGCCTTTCAACTTCTCAGAGATGATCTTCTATCATCTCAAAGAGAATTGTCTTGTAGTGAATCAACGTAATAAATTCTTGATGTATCCACGTTTTATCCAGTTGATGGTCCAAGATTTGATTCCTAATTTGGTGATTGATCGGACAGTAGTGGATGATGTGCTGAAGATGGAACACATGACGGCTGATACCGTCAAGCGTATGAAGTCGTATCGGAAAAATCCCCATCCAAGGACCAAGCTTTTGATTGGTCATTTATCTAATCCAGCATATGAATGTCCTTCAAATGATCGTTGGATCCATGATGATTCGGATTCTGAGCGTGAAGAGTTTCCATGTAGGAATGATGGTGACGGAGGTGATGAGGATGATGATGATGGTAATGGAGGTCATGATGGTGATGATGGTCAACGACAGTTTGAAATTGAGGCAGCTATTGCTCAAGCTGCTGAACGCAAACGTAAAGTTAAAGAGGTGGCCAGCGATGGGCCATCCAAACGTGGTGTAACTGAGGGGGTTGGTGTGTCATTTGGACCTCAAGTGCCAAGATCGTCTGCTTCCCAACGACCGGCGGTGCCGCTTATTACTAAAACCCCGGAATTTACATTGACTACGACAATGGTTCATGATTCGAGGCTTGGTATGATTACCCAATCTGTCTTATCTGATATACCAAGGCCTCCTATTAGTACTTCGGTGGTAACTCCAACATCGACAATGAGACCTAACCAACCTTTGGATGTTGCGTTCATGAGAATTACACGTCCTCAGGGTCCAATCCAGCCGGTGCATCCATCCATTCATACTATGTCGAGAACTCATTAGACTGACATGCTTTAGAGTTTGATTCATCTTTATTCATCTTGAGTTTGAGAATTACATGTTACGTTCATGAGTTTGGATCCTCAAATGGCAGCTGAACGTCAAGCTCAAGAGCAAATGCTGATAAATCAACGTAAGCTGATGAGTTATGTCTCTTTCTGTCAAAAGGAGACTAAATCCCTTCGTGAGATTGTTACTGCTCAGGGGGTGAAGATGAAGGAACAAGAGGATCTTATTCTACAGTTAACATGTAAAGAAGACGTTCTGAAAAAGCTGAAGAATGATGAAGAAGATCCTGATTCCTCGGGCGCTGGAGGTAGTGAACCGAAACAAGCTCACGTTTCATCCTCTGGTTCAGATACAAGTGGGGTTTTAGGTGATGTTGACAAACAGATTGTCGTTTATCAAGACTCCACGAATGCACAACCTATCGAGTCGATAAAGGAAAATACTATTATATTTGTGGACGGAAAGGGGGTGGTCATGAGAAGGTTAATGCGGATGAGATCAAGGAAGGTCAGTTTGTTGATCAATCCTTGACACGCGAGCAGATTTCTATACTGCTCGGCTTTAATGAAGAAGAACTTGACGTGTTAGAAGCTGAGGAGGATGTTGAGGTGCTGAGTGATGAGGAAGTCTTACGAGACATGATGATTCCTATGAAAACGTAATTTATTTATGAGGATGAGGAGGTTGGGATAGAAGATGTGACAGCAGAGGAATACCCCAATCTCTATCAACGATCCAATGTTGATGAGGGTATTCCTACCTTTAACGAAGAAAGCGTAAAAGCTGCTGAAGATCATCTATAAAAGGAGTCTAAAGGTAAAGGCAAAGTGTTTGAATGGAATCGTGAGCCATCAATTGATGATATTCAGGGTTGGTTCGCTTGCCAAAACAAGAGAACACGTAAGATTATTGAAGCGTGTAGGTATGTGGATGAAGAGCGAAAGCATGAAGCAATTGCATGCGCCAAAAACAATCAGAAGACTACATTCAAGGTCGTATCTGCAGTGAAAGGTGATATCATATCCTGGCTCTTTGATTCTGAACTTAAGGTCTGTATCATCAAATGGGAGAACGGTGTCCAGTATTATGAAAACATCATTGACGTTCTCTCATTACCGCGTTGGGATATTCGTACCCTCGCGTGTAGACCTTTCCTTAACCAGGGTGGAAATCGTCGAGCAAAATGGTTCCATCAACATTTGATCTTCGAGGTTAACCGGGGGTTTAATTTCTTTAAACCACAAACCAACCCATAAATACATTGATGAGATAGATCCACGTACGGGTTGGAAGAAGCTGGTGTTAAAAGTTAAACCACCAAAAGCGGTGAAGAATGTACCTGTGAAGACGTTCCCGCAAAGTCTTCACCTAACTTTTAATCGCTAGTACTACGATAATCGTTCTAGTGAGGCCGTCATTGTCCTTGGAAAGGGCTTGAAGACTGAATTTATACGAGTTATCGATCCAATGTGGCTCGTTAACTTATCAGAGACTGAAAATGATGTGTTTTTTGTTAATAAGATATTGATCGAGCGCCATGAAGACTATGACCGAGCTATGAAATTTAAACGTGTGCTTCGTGTATGCCACGAATATGGGATTCATAGTTGTCTGGATTGGCAATCAAAGCGGTTCAAGTAAAATAAGAAGACAAAGAGCTCAAGACGAGGGGGTGTCTGTTGGTGCACGGTTTTGGTGTCTCGAGTCTTTGTATTTACCGTATTTGTATTTATTATTATTATAATGAAAAAGATATTTATCTTTATTTAGTTAGTTCGTTAATGTAAAGCTAGTTTGTTAAAAATTCTTAACGAAATAGCCGGTTCATTTAATGTATCACCCATTCGTTAAGGATGTTTAACGAATGGGCTTATAGTTCGTTATGTATGTTTCCATTCGTCATGGAATGTTGATGAATGGGGCATAACGAATTAGTGATTCGTTATGTTTCCTTATAGAGTCTATAATGTTAACGAACTGGACTCCAGTTCGTTACGGCATGTGTAACGAATTGAGTCCATCGTCTATATATAGAGGGTTTGTCATCTGTTAATTGATCGATAGTTTAAAGTATCAAACCTCTTTCCAGATTTACTCTCGATCAATCCTTCGTTAATCTATTAATAATATACATATCTAATAACTAATATATACTATAACATAACTAATAGTATCAATATGAGCTTGATCCGTTTATTTATCATTTAGATCTACGATTTGATAATCGATATCAACTAGATCTGAGATAATCTAATATATAAACTATAGTTCAAACAGGTTCTCAATATAGAAACTGTTAGTTTGGGAAACTGTGTATGACCTTACACCTTACTAGTATTAATGACGATAATTGGCATACCTATGATGGAAGTTGATGTTTACCATAAAGTTTGCTTGAGGGCAAACAAATAATAAGTGTGGGGATGTGATGGTTGGGTGTAAATCATGTATATATATGTGTTATTTTATAGATTTTATTAAGTTTATTATGCGGACAATGGTACTTCATGCGTACTTATATGTTACAGGTCATTGATCGTTAAATTTATATAATTAGCGCATTTATGAGCACGCTTTGAAGCCTCAAATTAGGAAGTGACGATTGAAAAGAAAAAAGAAAAGAGAAAATAATAAAAGAAAGAAATCATAGCTTCGTTAACTTATCCATATTAAAGTTTAATGGTTTATAGTTTGGTGCATGTAAAGCACCTGTTATATGTGCTCGTTGATCAACACAAGAATGAAAGGATTTAAAAGAAAGTTTGATTTAATGGACATTCAAATGTTGTTGAAGCAATACACGTGGACTATGAACCAACTCAAATTAGTAAGTGGTGGGCTGAACCACTCTACGTGGGCTACATTTAACCAGTTGGGATATCATAATTAATAAAAAGATAATAGATAAATGGTACGAGAGGATCAGGATTGCGAATGTTAATTGTTTTTGGGACGGCAGCAAGGTCACAGCCATAGGAAAGAAAACCATATTCATTCACCTTTCAATTAATGTTCAGGATCATGGCTTACCAAACATCCAATGAAGACCAAATAATCACCATGAGCGGCTAGTCTCGTCGAGTATTGTACCTGTTCAGTTTTTCTCATGTTTTAAGAACTAAATATTTGCAATTATTAATTGTTGATCTATGAATATCGATGTCCGGTATTATTGTGCACTCATTCGGTTTAGTTTTTTTCGATCAGAACGATTAGTTTGCAAGTTTTTGTGATACGTGTTCATAGGATTTTATTAATTAGTTTGAATGTGATAAAGCATACAATTGCCCTTATTTGAGTCACACTGACAGGGACTGTTTGATAACCAGATCAGTTGTGTGTTAGCGGTGGTTTATGCCTAAGGTTTAACTATTTTATTAACCAAATTCGATTATTGATAATTAATTTGTTAATTGACATTAGATTGTTGTTTGTTACATGTTTGAACTCCGTGTGTGGTTTTCTTTTGTTAATGTTCGAACTTTGATTAATTGCTTGATTAATATTAAAACCAAATCTTTGCTAGTGTGATCAGCACTTATATTTGCTTACTTCATAATGTTAGGAATTAGTTACACATCGCACTGACCACTACTCCTCATGGTTAGACACCCTACTTACCCTAACTAGTTTAGGGTGATTAGGATATTTGTTTATTATTGTTTTTTTTACTAGATCACGACAGTCTAGCATTAGTGATACAACATGGATGTCTCACCAGAAGTCAACAAGCAAATGTATGCCCCTTCGCTGGACTTCTTTCTCAAGTTGAACTAACCAAGTATCAAATTGCTTTAAGATAAAAATAGTTGGTGGAAGCCATGCAAGAGGAACTCATGCAGTTCACCAAGATGCATGTTTGGGAACTATGCCCAAGATCAGAAGGTGTAACACCTATTGGAACAAAATGGGTATTCAGGAACAAAACTGATAAAAGAGTAAAACAAAGCAAGGTTAGTACTTCAAGGCTATCTCCAACAAGAAGGCATTGACTATGAAGAAACCTTTTCTCCTGTTGCAAGACTAGAAGCAATCCGGTTGTTTCTTGCATATGCAACCACTCATAACATCAAAGTATACCAAATGGATGTAAAAGGAGCTCCTTTTATGGTGGCATTAAAGAATAGGTATATATCTTACACAACCACCAGGGTTTAAAGATGCTTTCAGTTCGGACTATGTCTACAAGTTAAAATAAGCTACAAGGGCCTGGTATGACAGACTGTCCTCATATTTGATTTCAATCACTTTAAAAGATGACAAAATAATAAATCCTTGTTTCTAAAAATGGAGGGGAAAGACTTACTTCTTGTTCAGATCTATGTGTATGACATTATATTTGGATCCACAAATCCAAAATTATGTGATGACTTTACAAAGCTCATGAAATATGAATTTGAAATGTAGTTACAATACTTTTTGGTCTTGTAAGTCAAACAAACTAAAACAAGAATTTTTTTACATCAATCAAATATGTTAAAAATCTCCTTGAAAAGTTTAAAATTACTTATCGCAAAGAAAATTCCACTCCCATGATTAAAATTGATCCATTATCACTTGATGAAACTGGTAAGTATGTTGATCAAACCTTGTATAGATGCATGATTGGATCTTTAACGTATCAACTGCTTCTAGGCCTGATATAATGCATGCAACATGTGTGTGTGCGCAAGATGTAAGGCCCCGTTACCGGTGCCCTACTTAGTGTTGGATTTACTCATAAACACAGTTCTAAATATCAGAGTTAAATTAAACTTTCGCTGAATAATATTAAAGGTCAACCACTCATTACAAAACATTCTTAACTTGTCTTTTAAAACATAACATAAATGTTAATATCAAAACATCATGACAAATCTTCAGATGCCAGCCTCTTCAACATTGCCATGTGTCCCGCTCAAACCAGCTGCCTCAATCTGTTAACCTGCGTGCATACTAAAAGTCAGCTACGCTGAGTGAGTTCTAGTTAATCAGATAACTTACTTTACATACACATATACGTGCCCGAATATACGCTTTACATACTTAACATGTTCATCAATCTTTCATTTACAATCCATAACTAACCTTACATTATAAAGAGCATTCGCCCTACATACCTCGGATATTATTAGGGTCCGGCACCCTCCATCCTCGGATATTATTAGGGTCCAGTCACCCCTCTTACTCGGATATTATTAGGGTCCGGTACCCTCCATCCTCGAATATTATTAGGGTCCGGTCTCCCTTTCTTTCCTACTATCATGCCATACCTTTCCATCTATATATTTGTAAGTTTCATACGTACATACATCATTCATCCATCACATATACAATCATATCATCTAAACATCACCTGAAAGTGCATGCAATATCCGAAGATCGTTCACGCACCGACAAGCTTTCATTCACATTTAGATATACATAAATAACATACAAATCATGCATGGCATACACTTACCATTTAAGGTAAGTGTATTAACTATCACATCGAGTATGAACACAGCCCCGAAAAAATAACAAGGAATGGGGCTAGAAACTCACGTGAATGACGCTACGTTCACCGTTTATGGTTATTCCTTTCTTGAGTTGTGCAAGACTAACTGTATAACAATTACACGTATCAATTTAACTATCACTACCCATATCGCGTTTCTAGTTTAATTATTTTCCTCATCGAACGGGGGTCCTGGGGCAGCGCCCCTGGAAGAAGGGTTCTAGGGGCGGCAGCCCCTAGCGGGGTCCAAGGGGCCAAGCCCCTGGTTGGAGTCGAGATGCCAGGTCAGCTAAGAAAAAATTTATTTCCATTAACTGTCTTAACATATTTTCCATTAGAATTTTAAATCCTTATTTAATTTGCTAACTTAAAAGTTCGAGGGCTTCTTTGTAATTAAATCATTCTTTTCTAAGTCCGGGGACCATTATGTCATTTTATTAAACTTCAGTTCGTTATCTAGTCCTTAACGAATTGGAAATCATTCGTTACTTTTGTCTCTCATAACGAATTGGCTAATTCGTTACTTTATAACGAATTGACCTTCATAGCGAATTGAGCCCTATAACGAATTGGACCTTATAACGAATTGAACCATTATAACGAACTGGTCCTTGTAACAAATGACCTTTTTATAACGAATGGACCTTTTAACGAATGAGGGTTTATTCGTCATCCCCCCATAACGAACTGCTTAACGAATTGCTTAACGAATTGAAGCTCGTTCGTCAGTTCTCAATAACGAATGGCATAACGAATTAAGGTTAGTTCGTTAGTGTCTCGTTAACCAATTAGGGTTAGGTTGGAGAATGTCAAAACATTCTCTGACATTACCCTTAACCTCGTACCTACTTTCCGGCGCTGTCGTCACCGGAAAAGAGAGATCTCGCTTGTTTTCCACTGTTTTTCACCGTTTTTCATCCCGTTCGATCCATATCTGAGCTAGGGTGTCCCCTAGGCTCATCTTTTGCTCGGTTCATACCCGATTCTACCCGGATCTCGTGACTTCAACGGTTTAAAGGTGCCGTGATGTGGGCCCGAGTATTGAAGACCGTGCTATTATATATTTGGAGGCCCAAGATCGCGCTACCAAAGGTGGCCCACGAAAACGGGCATAAGTTAGCCACGAAGCTCGTTTCAGGCCTATACCAGTCAAATCAAAGCTTGAGACGAGGAGCACATTGTGGCAAACTAGCCCTGTCCATAACTCACATTTATTTACCCAACTCAAGCCCAACTCATATTTTATTTATCTAAACCGATAAACGACACGCTATTAAATAAACGAAACTTATTTTATTATTCTTATCAAAATCAGGATGTTACACAAGATATCAAGCTTCACCAAGGAAATATCACTTTTAAGTGTTGTCAAAGAGATATTTAGATATATCAAAGGTGTACCTACCTTGGGAGTCTGGTATCCATCCAGCACAAAGGCCCAGCTTGTTGGTTTTGCAAATAGTGATTATTCAGGTTGTTAAATGACAAGAAACTCAACATATGGAGGATGTCAGTTCTTTGGGAATGCATTGGTCTCTTGGCAGAGCAAGAAGCAAACTACTGTTCAAACTCAACTGCTGAAGCTGAGTGTATTGTTGTTGCAAGCTGCACAGCTCATCTACTTTAGCTACAAAACCAATTGTTGGATTATGGGATAACAGCTTTAAAAATTCCATTAAAATTGGACAATTGGACAGGCTAGCATGTTTAAACATCCGTCAAAAATCCAGTTCAGCATTCAAAGACCAAGTAATTGAGATCATACATCATTAAATAAGGGATTGCTATAAAAAAAATGTTTGATTTCAATTGAGAATGTTTCATCTGAAAACTAGTTAGCTGATGTGTTTACAAAAGCACTTGATCCAACAAATTTTCAAAGGCTGATTTTCAGATTGGGAATGTTAAATTTTTTAATCAACATTTTTGCAAAATCAAAATGGTTGTTTACAATTGATTTTGGATAATAAAATGTATTAAAATTATTCAAAAATACTGGTTGTACGTCACTTAATGTATAATGTAATGGAAAACTGATGTTTTCAAAAGTACTTATCATTTTTCTTTATTTGATCAATGTTTTCAAAACTATTATTGAGAAAAATAATGAACGCAACTGTTTAAAACATTTGTTTCGCAAACTAATGATGAAAATCAGTTTTTTTTTCAAAAGTACTGATCAGTTTTATTCAAAACTACTAATCAATGATGAACAACAGTTGTTCCATTTTTCCAACAGGCAGTTTCAGTTGTTGCTTACCCACTTGCTAAAACTGCCTAATCCTCCGCTAATCAAAATATTACCTTCTATAATCGTCATTCTTAATTCTAAAGAAAGCTTTTGCCTATATTACACTTTGCCATCGTCAAGCTCATCCAACTTGCTTTCTACCATCATCATTTTCACATACTCTACAAATATGGCGCAAAACCCTAGAAACCTTTAGTTCAAGGAACCACGTAACTGATTAACATATCTTACCATCAACCCTAACTACCCTGAGTATGACACCAAGAACAGGACAATCACTAGAAGCCGATTCTATAACCCTTTAACGGTTGATCTTGATCTTGATCTTTATCTCAAACTCTCAATGAATTTTGAAAGAATGCTTCTATTTAATATGTTGAGGATGATAGGACGCCGTTGTTTATAAAAACAAATGTAGGTCAGACACAAATAGTTGTATCATCTTCACTCCTTTCTCAACTTTTGGAGTTGAATGATTATGATTTTTCGTCTAAAATTGCTGCACTGACACTAAAGTCTGAACTCATTAGGAGAGGATATTTGGGTTCTATCAAAAGGATACACTTTTCAAAAACTTCTTTCCCTCTCCAATCAAGTTCCTTTTTCATACTTTACTTCAATGTGTGTCATGTAACACCACTAGTTGGAATGAATTGCCATTAAATGTTCAATATTTGTCATATTCTATTCTAACTGGTGAAAATTACTACTTTTCAAAATCATTTTTTAATGATCTTGTTAATAATGTAAAAGCAATGACTAGAAAAGAGGAAAACCATATTTTTTATGTTTCCAAGGTTTATAATGACATGTCTCAAGAAGATTTTGTCTAAATATGATTTCATCCAAGGAACATATGTTCAAAGTTAAAGTCTCATCAATGAGATCTTTGCGAGAATTAAGGATGCCAAATCCTCAGCCACAGTTGAAGAAGGGGAACATGCCCAAACTACTAATGCTCCTGCAGCAGCAGGTACAAAAACTAAGCCCACTGCTCATGATTATCAAAGTGCTCAACCTAGTACTTTGAAACCCACATATACACCACAAAGAAACAATCAAAGAAAACTAACCTAAATCCAAAAAGAAACCCAAAAAGGTAGTTCAGGAAACAAACAGAGGTGCTTGAATTACTTGTGGAAACACAAAGGCCACAAAGTCAATTGACCGTTGTTATTTCCTCATAGCATGTCACACCTCCACCCAAGCAAATTCCTTAGTCTTCCTCACAAAAGGAAATTGTTGTTAGCACAGGGAACCCACATCAACGGGTTGAAGGAATGATTAGCACTCCATCTCCAATCCCCTCTCCTGGGCTACATCTATTTCACCCCCCTTGGATCATCATATAATTACCACTAAAGACATAGCTCAAGTAATTGCCAAAGTATCTCACATCTATGAATGCAATCCTTTCTATAACACATTACCTGAAAGGGAAACCCCAACCCAAATTGATGATGTTGAGATTGGCATTACTAACCTCGAGCAATAGGAGGCTGATATCCCTTTCACTACAGGTGATTTGAATATGGGATTAGGAGCAACTACTACAACTATTGAAACAATTGTTTCTTAGTTGGATAGTAGTTTAGGCACTAAGACTCCTATCCCGGTAACAACTGATGATGTTTTTATAGAAACAATTGGAAGTCCCTAGTACCAAGAAAAAGGGGCATTTGTACAATCTCATTATGAAAATGTTGATGTTGTTGCAGACAAAACTGTTGATGTAGGTAAAACTACCATCAGCAGGACAACAGTTGAGACTATTAAGTTAGTGAATGCTAAAATCATTCAAGAATTGACATCACAAGTTCAAAGTTTGAGCTGTTAGGTCATGAAGCTCAAGGAGCTCATCACCAAAATGACCTCAACTCCAACAACCCCAAGATAATACCCAATTGTTGGCCTCCATCTGTAGTGAATTTCAACACTGCATCCACCAATTAGTCACTCAAAAGTCACCAGCCACTAAAAGCTCAAGTATACTATAGGGTATAGCCACCTCTAGACAAAAGTATGTTGAGCTAAAATCCTTTATCTTCTCACAATTCCAAATCTTTCAAACTATAGTCAATAATGATACCACCATGCTAAGAAACACTCTAAACACTTTCACTGATGAGTTAAGAAAGAAGATGGTAGATCAAAGGAATCAATTGTTTGCACTTTAGGAGTTGCTTCACTTGCCCCATGGTTTCCAGGGCAGGCTAATGTTGTTGCTGATGCCAAAAAGGGGGGAGAACATCCTTGACGCCTCAATGAAAGTAGCTACAAAGAAGCCTGATAAAGCAGCAAACAAATCTACAAAAGAAGCGGCTAGAATAAAGGTAAGAAAACAAAGAGATGCTAAGGATGCCTTGGTCAAACAACTGAGGAAAAAGTTTCTCCTTAGTCAAAAAAAACTGAGGAAAAAGCCTAATGAAACTGGCACATCAAAGATAAAGAGGCTGAAAACAATGTCTTAAAGAAAAAGAAAGGGTGGAAAGACATAACAAAGACCAGTAGTTTCCCATACTACTGATGAATCAGAAGAAATACCAGTAGTTCATCAAATTGCTGATAATGAAAAAGTTGTAACATCAACTAATTCAAGAACAGTAGTTTCACAAACTGTTGATGTTGTTTATTTACATCAAACTACTGGTGCTTCACAAGAACCAACAGTAGTTTCAGAGACTGTTGATGCACCCAATGTAACACAAGAACCAACTACTATTCCAAAAGTAGTTGAAACCTTGAAGTCAAAGCCTAGTCAACAAAAGGCTTCTGGCAGTAGTTTCAAAAGAAGACTGGTTTTACCAGAAGATGATGACTCACCACCATCTTTTCCTGCCAATTTGTTCAAGCCTAAGAATGTTGAAGAGCTAATCACTCATTAAGAGAGAGGCGGAAAAGGCATTGGCAAAAGTAGCACAGATCATGCATGATGAAGAAGCTGCAAGGTTGTATCGAAAAGAGCTTCTAAATACAGGAGATCTTGAACAACATGCTAATGAAAGAAGCTTGGTTATGTCTTAAAGGCCTATAGTTATTGATAGAAGCATAGAAAGTTGTTGTCTTATGGCTTAAAGAGCATGCCAAGTACAAGGTATCTCTCCACAAGTTCAAGGGTTGGACTTATGAAGAATTGCACAAGACCCTAATCTGGATCTTTCTAAACCGGATTGGGATGTAGTGAAACTCAGGATATCTGAGGACTAGGAAAAAAGAAATCTTTAATATGAATATGGAATTAGCTTAGGTTAATTTTCATTCAAAAAGAGAGGCTACTAGATGGGGAATTGATAAGCTGAGGGTTGCTTACATAGATCTTGTACAAGAAACAAAGAAGAACCCAAGCAAATTCCCGAAACCAATAGCTTTTCTATAATCAAGCTCCCTAAAAAGCAAAGATCAGCTCAAACTACTTCTTTGATCCCAAGGATATTCACTACGAAGGGCTTTAAATACAATGTAAATATGTTATCTTCTTCATCCTCTTTGTCAACATTGGCTATTGTTTCAACTCAAATTCTAAGGTTATTAAATGGAGTACTTAAAAATAGCTCATATGTAACTTTGAAGTTTGATTATTGTATTACACAAAGGGTGAATCTTCAAGATGCGCCAACGTCGGATGAAAACTTAGTTCAAAGATTGATAAACCTTCCTCTTTAAATAAAAGAAGTGATAGTGTAAGGCCCCGTTACCGGTGCCCTACATTTGGTATTGGATTAACTCATAAACACAGTTCAAAATATCAGAGTTAATTAAAACTTTACGCAGAACATAAAACTTCAACTATAAAATATTACATAACTTTCAAATCTTATCTTATCAAACATTCATAGTCATTTGAAAACAAAACATAGTTTTTAAAACATCATAACATTTCTTTGAGACGCCAGTGTCTTCAATTCAATGCCATGTGTCCTCATCAAGCGAACTGTCTCATTTTACTCACCTGCGTGCATACAAAAAGTCAGCTACGCTGATTGAGTTCTAGTTAATCACACATTATACAATACATACACTTACCTTCAATTATGCGTTCGAAGATACATAATAATTAATTTACTAATTTACTTTCATAACATAAGTTCATACATACGTTCGTACTTTATTACTTTCATACTATAAAAAATATCGTCCTTTTCTATCTCGGATATTATTAGGGTCCGATCCCTTCCTTTTCTATCTCAGATATTATTAGGGTTTGATCTCTTTTTCCTTCTCTATCTCAGATATTATTAGGCTCTGATCCCTTTCTTCTCTATCTCAGATATTAATAGGGTCTGATCCCTCTTTCCTTTGTCTATCTCAGATATTATTAGGCTCTGATCCATTTCTTGTCTATCTCAGATATAATTAGGGTCTGATCCCTTTTTACTTCTCTATCTCAGATATTATTAGGGTATGATCTCTTTCTTCTCTATCTCAGATATTATTAGGGTATGATCCCTATTTCTTCATCTTCGTGCATACTATTTTTACATACCCATAACATACATACTTTCTTTAATCATTCATACATATTCATATATTGTAAATATAACTATCATTCACATTCATCTATCATATAACTGCCTCCCTTGATAGCACGTGCAATATCCGAAGATCGTTCACGTACCGACAAGCTTTCATTCACATTTAAGATATACATACATAACATATAAACCATACAAGGCATATACTTACCAGTTAAGGTAAGTGTATTAGCTATCACATCGAGTATGCACACATCCCCGAAAACATAACAAGAAAATGGGGCTAGAAACCACCTGAATGCGGTTACGTTCACCGTTAATGGTAATTCCTTTCTTGAGTTGTGCGCGACTAACTGTATAACAATACACGTATCGATTATTATTACTACTCATGTCGTATTTCTATCTTCATATAGCCCACAACGAACGGGGGTCCGGGGGCAACGCCCCTGGCGGCGGGGTTTTAGGGGCGGCAGCCCCTAACAGTGTCACACCCTCAAAATCCACTAACGGAGTTTTACTGTCAGAGGGTGTGAACTAACAGGATCAGAATCATTAGTTATAATCAAACACCATAAATAAAGTTTTCAAACCACGAAAACATTTAAGTTTAAATGAGTGCGGAAGCGTAAATTCATAAACCAAGTGTCGCGTCACGCTGGACGACTTAAAACCCAATTAATAACAGTTTAAAAAAACAAGTTTGCAAAACGATAGTGTTCAATGAAATGCATGTTCCTATACCGCGCGCCCGCCTCGGCTACCTGAGAATAACATACTAAAAGTGTCAAAAAATTACAAACTTGGACTTTTTAGAAACTAGACTCAACCTAGTACACTGTAGTGTTAAGAATTTCGACCAATTACCACATTAACATTCAGTAACAGTCGTCTAAACATAAACCTAACAATCTGTCCAGTACCAGTTTACATCAAAACTCAACATAACAATCTATGAACCATAATCCATGCATATAACACTCTAGACACAATATTTACCAACCATGAATATCAATCTCACATTACACACATAGTTAGGGTTTTTCTTGAAAGTTTAAAATCAAAGAACAAGCGATTAACAAACAACAATAACACAACTAGTTATCAATTCACTAACAAATCATCATCAAGCAAATAATCAAACCCTAACTCATCTTAATCATCAATTTCGTGAATTAGGGTTTTGGATTAACCCATTTAATATCAAAATTAAACATATAGAACGCATAGAGGAGTTGTTAATGACCTATTTAGCACTCTAATTCCTTCAAGAAGCTTGAAAAGATTGTATGTATGTGTGTGTGATGTGACGGCAGCCAAGAAGAGAGGGAGGGGGGCCGATCGGGTTTGGGAGGGGGGAGGGAGGTTACGGTTTTTGTTATTATTTAATAATAATATGTTACACAATAGCCCCTCTACTTTTAGTTATTACTTTTCTAGTGTAAACAATTAGTTCTTGCTTCTTGTGTTTAGCATTACACATAACATATCAAGTAACATATAGATTATAACACATGCTTATCAAGTATTTGTTGTTTTGATATTTGTCGTTTGTTCACCAATGGTTTGAGTCAACTCGTTTGCGTTTCGGTGCAATCCCGAAAGACTACATGTGTAGTGATTGTCAAGCGTCATTTAAAACACTATTTTAAATGTAATGAGATGTGCGTTATAGATCAAGTGATCTTAAGTTTGAATTGACGGAGTTTGGATTAACGGAGTTAACCTGAAATTGACGAGTGTCACGTCATTCCCATGTTGAAAGAATTTTCGTCCCGAAAATTTGAGTCAAGTCACGATGGGTGTCTGAAAAAGCAAGAAAAATTTTCAGTTTGTCATATCATCCCCTAGTAGAAAGAAATTTCGTCCCGAAATTTAATTCATACCTCTGGTGATTTCTGACGGTTTGACGACTTTCACGGTTTTCGGTGTTTGGTCAACCCTTCAAAAATGTGAGGATCCTTTTTCGTCATTTAGTCCTCGCGTTCCCACGTGAACTCTGGTCCACGTCTCGAGTTCCAACGAACCTCAACGATTGGAATTTTACTGTGCTTGAGTGTTTTGGTTTCCCAATCCAAAACTTCGACTGGTTCTTCGATGAAGCGTAGCTGTTCATCAACTTGCAACTCGTCCAAAGGAACTGCTTGTGTTTCATCGGAAATGCATTTCTTCAAATTGGATACATGGAATACATTGTGTACGCTACTGAGTTCCGTTGGTAAATCCAGTCGGTACGCTACCGGACCAATGCGCTCAGTTATTGGTAAGGGCCAACGTATCGTGGATTGAGTTTGTTTCGCTTTCCGAAGCGAACTACACATTTCCAAGGTGAGACTTTGAGTAATACTTGGCCGTTCACTTGAAATTCAATAGGCTTTCGGCGCTTGTCGGCGTAACTCTTTTGGAGATCTCGTGCTGCAGCCATGCGGTTTCGGATTTGGACAATCTTTTCAGAGGTTTCAAGTACTAATTCTGGACCAGTGATTTTGCTATCACCCACCTCTGCCCAGCAGAGAGGTGATTGACTCTTTCGTCCATACAACGCTTCAAACGGCGTTGCTTTAATGCTTGCGTGGTAGCTGTTATTATACGAAAACTCTACCAAAGGTAAGTGAGGTCCCCAACTTTTTCCGAAATCCAACACGCATGCACGCAACATGTCCTCCAAGGTGTGAATGGTGCCCTCACTTTGCCCATCCGTCTGAGGATGGTATGATGTGCTCATATCAAGGCGGGTGCCTAGTGCACTCTGTAGTGACTTCCAGAAGTGCGAAGTGAAGCGGGAATCTCGATCAGATATGATTGAGACAGGCACTCCGTGTCTAGACACTACTTCTTTCATATAGACGCGAGTCAGTCTTTCCATTTTGTCCGATTCCTTGATTGCTAAGAAATGTGCAGACTTAGTCAACCGGTCAACGATCACCCAGATGGTATCGCATCCCGTCGGTGTTTTGGGTAATCCCGTGATGAAATCCATGGAAATGTGTTCCCATTTCCACGTTGGAAGTTCCGGTTGCTGTAGCAGACCAGATGGTTTCTGATATTCTATTTTGACTCTTGCACAAGTCAAACATTTGCTCACGTAGGTGGCAATGTCGGCTTTCATGTTTGGCCACCAGTAAAGTGCCTTTAGGTCATGGTACATTTTATCTGAGCCAGGGGGGATGGAATATCGGTACTTGTGTGCTTCGTCCATTACTAGGGTTCTCAGCTCTCCGTGTCGAGGGACCCAAATCCGGTTTTCGAAATATCGAACCCCGTCCGATTTGGTTTCAAGTTGCTTGTTCATGCCTCGCATGAGTTCTGATGGAGATTATCTTCTTTCAAGGCTTCGAGTTGTGCATCGCGAATCTGATCGGGTAAGTTGGTGTGAATCGTGAGTTGTAATGCTCGCACTCGTCTAGGTTTATCGGTTTCTTTTCTGCTGAGAGCATCGGCCACTACATTGGCCTTGCCAGGGTGGTACATGATGGCACAATCATAATCCTTAAGCAGCTCGACCCAACGACGCTGTCGCATGTTCAGCTCCTTCTGATCGTAGATATGTTGAAGACTCGTGGTCGGTGTAAATGGTAAACTTGGTACCGTACAAGTAATGCCTCCATATCTTAAGAGCAAACACCACAGCTCCGAGTTCCAAGTCATGGGTCGTGTAGTTCTTCTCGGGAATCCGTAGTTATCGAGAGGCATAGGCTATAACCTTCTCGAGTTGCATCAGCACGCAACCGAGACCTTGTATCGATGCATCACAGTGCACTTCAAAGTTCTCCGTTCCCTCGGGGAGGGCTAGGATAGGGGCGCTACAGATTTTGGTTTTCAATAGTTGGAAAGCGTATTCCTGCGCGTCACCCCAATTGTACTTAGTACCCTTGTGCGTCAAGGCGGTGAGGGGTTGAGCAATCTTTGAAAATCCCTCGATAAAACGCCGGTAGTAGCCGGCCAGTCCTAGGAATTGTCGCACCTCAGTCGGAGTCTTAGGTGCTTCCCAATTTTTGATGGTCTCTACCTTTCCGGGATCGACATGGATACCATTCTCATTGATCATATGTCCTAAGAAGTGAACCTCGCGAAGCCAAAATTCGCATATCGAGAGTTTAGCGTACAGTTGTTTCTTCTTTAGCAATTCTAGGATCAACTTCAGGTGTTCTTCATGATCAGCCTTGTTCTTGGAGTAGACGAGGATATCATCAATAAAAACAATCACAAACTTGTCGAGGACGCCTTGCATAATCTGTTCATGAGATCCATGAATACGGCTGGTGCGTTGGTTAAGCCAAATGGCATAACCGAAAACTCGTAGTGACCGTACCGAGTTCTGAAAGCCGTCTTTGAAATATCTTCTTCGCGCACTCTCAGCTGATGGTAACCAGATCTCAGATCGATCTTCGAGTAGTAACTCGATCCTTGAAGCTGGTCGAACAGATCATCAATTCGGGGTAAGGGATAACGGTTCTTGATCGTTACCTTGTTCATCTCTCGATAGTCGATGCACATGCGGAAAGTCCCGTCCTTCTTTCGGATAAATAAGACAGGGGCTCCCCATGGTGATGAGTTAGGTCGGATAAAACCTTTATCCAACAAATCTTGTAATTGAGTGGACAACTCTTGAAGCTCTGCCGGTGCGAGCCGATACGGGACTCGTGCTATGGGTGCTGCACCGGGAGTCAATTCGATTTGGAACTCGACTTGTCGAATAGGTGGGAGTCCAGGCAAATCCTCCGGGAAGACTTCCGGAAAATCTCGCACAATCGGTATGTCTTCGATTCGCTTCTCCTCCGCGGGTTTCTCGACAATATGGGCTAAAATTGTTGGATGACCCTTTCGTAAATATTTCTGTGCCTTCATGAGGGTGATGACACTTGTGGTCATGCCGCTCGTCTCGCCCTGGATTGAAATGATTTCGCTCGAAGGGGTAGTGATGTGGACTATCTTGTCGTGACATATGATCTCCGCTCGGTTCTCGGATAGCCGGTCCATGCCGACAACGACATCGAAACTACCCAGTGTAAAAGGTATGAGGTCGATATCAAAAGTATGACTCGACAGTTTCAACTTACATCCCGATAGTACGTGAGTTGTTTCTATAGACTTACCGTCAGCTAATTCAACAGGAAACTTAGCATCTAACGGGGTTGGAGTTAAGTCTAAGATTTTACTAAAGGCTTTCGATACAAAGCTCCTATCAGCTCTAGTGTCAAACAAAACAGAAGCAAAACAGTCGTTCACATGGAACTTACCGGTAACCACATTCGGATCGTTGCGGGCCTGGCCCGACCCAATGACGAAAGCTCTACCCTTACCACTGCTTCCGCCACTGTTGCTACCTCCATTGTTCTCATTCTGCTTTAGTTTGGGGCAATCCTTCCTGAAATGACCCTCTTGACCACACTCGAAGCACCCTTTAGTCGCCGTAGGCTGTTTAGGAGCACCCTTTGACGCTAGGTCTCCCCTACATTCTTTGGCCTGATGACCCATTTTTCCGCATCTCAGACATTTGATACGGTCGCATGAGCCAGCATGGTGATAGTTGCACTTGTTGCATTTCGGGTACTTCCCAGCATAGCCACTCGAACGCTGCCCGCCACCGTTGTTGTTATTGTTGGAACCCTGATTATAGAAGTTTCGAGCGAGTTCAGGTTTACGGTAGTGTTGTTGCTGTGGGAGGTTCGATGATGAGGACCTGGTGGTAGCCGGTTTGGAAGACGTCACCATACCCTGAATTTGTGGTACCAACCCATCGATATACATCTCGATTCTCTTACTCGGCGGGTCAACCATCCGTGGACACATTACTGCTAGCTCATGGGAACGGGTGGTGTAGGCTTCAATCTCTGAACCCACCATTTTCAACGACCAAAACTCAGATTCCAACTTTACGATTTCCTCTCTAGGACAGTACTCTTCTCGCATCATATTCTTGAACTCTTCCCAGTTCATAGCGTTCGCCAAATCCAACCCAAGAATTTGCACATTGGAGTTCCACCAAGTGAGGGCAGAATCCTCCATTGTCCCAGCAGCGAACTTAACCCTGCTGGCGGGTGGACAGTTACACATCTCGAAAGCTGACTCTGCCTTCTCAGCCCAACGCAGGAAACCTATGGCTCCCTCAGTGCCCTTAAACGAATTGGGCTTTCAATCCAGGTAGTTCTTGAAAGTACAGGCTCCGATTGGACCTCCAGCTTGATTCTGAACATGTGCGGCTAGAGCTGCCGCCGCATGGACATTCAATAGGGTTTGGAGTTCTGCTGCGGTTAGGTTGATGTTACCGCGACCATGTCCAGCGTTTCTTCCAGCCATCTCCTAGAATCACAGCATAAAATGTTAGACATGAATTCTCGGTTTCATATGCAACACACCATACATGTAATAAAAGGTAGGTAAGAAAGAAAAATAAATGAAGCAAACATCACATCACAACCATATAATAATCCAAATAATAATTCATGATTAAAACCATTGTATTCGCTACAAAGTATTTAAAACCAATCCTTAAAATCATAGAAAATAATAGTTTGGATGGAGACAACCCCTCCATCTAGGTGTTATCATTCTCGGATGTCATCGTCTGAGGACACCTCTGAGTGTGCCTCCGGCTCAGCCGGTTCTTCCTCCGGTTCCTCCTCGGGATCTTCCTCGGGTTCCTCCTCAAGTTCTTCCTCAGGTTCTTCCTCGGGTTCTGCTGCATTCTGGGGAATTTGCGTCTGTAAGATATCACAACGCTCTAGAGCTATCTCTGTCCGGGATCTCGCCACAAGGAGTTTCTCTTGCAAATCTATCATCTCTGCTTGCATTTTTCTCATAATCTTCATCTGCTGATCATTAGCATCCTGCACTTCCTTCATAGCCGCTGTCAGACGGGAAATTTCCTCCCTAGCCTCGGTTCCATCTCTTATCAATCCGGAAACGTTCGCTCTCGCCGAGCGCATAAAACCCGCGTCACGCTCTAAACAGGAAACAAAAGCTGCGATAACACGCTCTAATGGTTCGGTTATGGGTGGTAGGGTGTTGGGGTATGCAGGACGGCTCGGGTGAGGTAGTGGGGGAACTTGCTTGCGGTAAACCATACGCCTGATCATACTCGGGTACCAATCCCAGCCAACGGTTAGGATAATTGCCTTCCAAGCAATAGACCCGGGTTCGACTCCCGGCAAACGTCGTCGTCGTACATGCCTCCAGATAGGCGATACCTCTTCGGTGCAGGGGCTTCTAGTTCCGGGGCTACTCGGGGTGGCGACGAGGTAGGTAGTTGCGGTTCCTTTCCATAGGCATGAGTCACCTAGTCGGATGATGATGATGGTAGCGTCGACATCCCTACAGGATAAGTCGTGTATGCGCGCGTATGAGTGAATGAGGTAAGAGATAAAGATAACGAAAGACTAAATAAAATATATATGCAGTGCGTAGAAATTATAACTAATGGGTCGTTGCGGTTATAGTCTAGTATGCATGCAAATTCTAGTTCGCTATAACCAATGGCTCTGATACCAATCTGTCACATCCTCAAAATCCACTAACAGAGTTTTACCGTCAGAGGGTGTGAACTAACAGGATCGGAATCATTAGTTATAATCAAACACCATAAATAAAGTTTTCAAACCACGAAAACATTTAAGTTTAAATGAGTGCTGAAGCGTAAATTCATAAACCAAGTGTCGCGTCACGCTGGATGACTTAAAACCCAATTAATAACAGTTTAAGAAAACAAGTTTGCAAAACGATAGTGTTCAATGAAATGCATGTTCCTATACCGCGCGCCCGCCTCGGCTACCTGAGATTAACATACTAAAAGTGTCAACGCAGGGTTGGTGAGTTCGCATATATAAATAAAGAAAATGTTTGCGTTTAAGTGTTTGCGTTTGCGTTTACGTTTTGCGTTTGCGTTACCAGATAATGTTAAGTCAATGATATATCGATAGGTAGCTAGCCTATAAAACAAGTGTTACTAAGTGTTCGACACCGAAGCTGACTGTTTATCAATTGCCTTGCCACCATGTCTACCACGACCATGGAAAATGTGTTAGCCAAGATTACACCCACTCGACCTGCCGTCGAGTTTAGAGTTGGGTGGGGTTTGTCAAACCCAGTAGTACTACTCAACAGTGACTCGCTATTATACAAATACTAAACGGTTCGATATTATGAAGGACTTTAGTTGGTTCGTTTGCCACTTAGCCTTACAAGTGATATATAACTAATAACAAAATCTAAAGTGTTTTGGAGTATGTTATCTCCCCCAAGTAAAAAGCGTTTAAAAGAGTAAAAGGGGAACGTGAAACTCACTGTTTGCGAAGAATTCAAAAACAAGTCAACCGAGAGATGCGCGTCACAGAAAATCCTCACTAGCGCTCTAAAACAAGAATGAGATTTTCTAAGCGTTGGAACTATTATTGAGTCTCTAGACTCGGCACATAATACCTATGCATGAGATACGTTTCGTGTTTCGTTTGTGAATTATGTGTGACTCGACAAACACATTGGTGACACGTTACATATGTATACAACTACTTAAGCATCAAATACTAACATTGTACATTACTAGTAAATTATTCCCCGCAAGGGGCAATTTAGTCAAAACATAGCAATTATCGATCAACAAACACGTTTCATGTATTTTCACATAGTTCAGCAGCTAGTTTTATCAAAACAGAATTCTACTTGGAAAGATTACTCAATTCAACAGATCATAACATATCAATTAATTTACCAAAAATCGTCACAAAAGTACACATAAGTTAGGTTTCCAGAACTATTTTTATTGTATTTTTATTCCACATATATTTCTCACAATAATCAAAACATTACAGTAAACTCACAGCAGTCAAAATCATGCGCAACAGAATGATATTTGTTATTCCCGTTAAATGGTAAATTAAATTAATGCAAGACCAATTGGGTTAGATTCTTAACTCAATATGTTAACTTCCAGAAGTGGAACTAACCCATTTGGTCTTGTAGTTTATGATATATGATAATTACAAAACAGCCTAACAGCAGACCTTACAATTCAGATTTGCACTTCAGTTTTGTAAAATAATAAAAGTTAACTTTTACACGTCCAAAAATTACAAACTTGGACTTTTTAGAAACTAGACTCAACCTAGTACACTGGAGTGTTAAGAATTTCGACCAATTACCACATTAACATTCAGTAACAGTCGTCTAAACATAAACCTAACAATCTGTCCAGTACCAGTTTACATCAAAACTCAACATAACAACAATCTATGAACCATAATCCATGCATATAACACTCTAGACACAATATTTACCAACCATGAATATCAATCTCACATTACACACATAGTTAGGGTTTTTCTTGAAAGTTTAAAATCAAAGAACAAGCGATTAACAAACAACAATAACACAACTAGTTATCAATTCACTAACAAATCATCATCAAGCATATAATCAAACCCTAACTCATCTTAATCATCAATTTCGTGAATTAGGGTTTTGGATTAACCCATTTAATATCAAAATTAAACATATAGAACGCATAGAGGAGTTGTTAATTACCTATTTAGCACTCTAATTCCTTCAAGAAGCTTGAAAAGATTGTATGTATGTGTGTGTGATGTGACGGAAGCCAAGAAGAGAGGGAGGGGGGCCGATCGGGTTTGGGAGGGGGGAGGGAGGTTAGGGTTTTTGTTATTATTTAATAATAATATGTTACACAATAGCCCCTCTACTTTTAGTTATTACTTTTCTAGTGTAAACAATTAGTTCTTGCTTCTTGTGTTTAGCATTACACATAACATATCAAGTAACATATAGATTATAACACATGCTTATCAAGTATTTGTTGTTTTGATATTTGTCGTTTGTTCACCAATGGTTTGAGTCAACTCGTTTGCGTTTCGGTGCAATCCCGAAAGACTACATGTGTAGTGATTGTCAAGCGTCATTTAAAACCCTATTTTAAATGTAATGAGATGTGCGTTATAGATCAAGTGATCTTAAGTTTGAATTGACGGAGTTTGGATTAACGGAGTTAACCTGAAATTGACGAGTGTCACAAGCAGGGTCCCCGGGGCAGAGCTGCCAGGTCAGCTTGGAAAATTTTTATTTCCATTAACTGTTAATACATTTTTCATTAGAGTTTTAAATTATTTTTCTAATTCGTTAACTCATTCTTCATAACAAATTAATTCTGATTTCCTATCTGATTCGTTATCTTATCATGCCTTGATTCGTTCTCTGGTTTACCTTATATTTATGAGCGAACATACATGTTAAGCGAACTTCACTTACGCGAACATAACTCAAGCGAACTTATATGAGGCGAAGTTCACAGTAGGCGAACTTGTATACATGCGAACTTATTCAACGAAGTTATCTACAGTAGCGACGGGTTTTGATTTTAACCCCATAAACATCTATGTTCAACATGTAACCCTTCGATCTGATGCTAACCAATCCCGTGAACATTCCCATGGTTATTTTCGGATAAGACTCGGCCCAAAAATGCATAAAGTTTGGACCTTTAAGCTTAAAAACGTTCAATACTAGATCTAAGGTTTTCTTTGAACAAACCGTACATGTTTATGGGTTCATTAGGTTCGTTCTTGCATCAAATTCGTTACTTTACGTTTCGTTTAGACCCGATCTATAATAGTTTCAAGTTTCATGGCTAACCATTTATAAAAACATAAACTTTAAGATCAAAACATAACTTTACGTGTTCGTTTGGTCTCGTTTAGCTTGTTCACGAGCCCTAGGTCTTGTATTTATCTTGTATAATGAGGATCTATCAAGAATCAACGTTTGTTTGGCTCGGATCTCACCCTTCTCTCTCTCTCTCGGCCGTATGTATGGAGATGTGTGTGTGTGTGTGGAGTGTGTAGGCAAATATGGAAAGATAAAATGAGGATTAGGGTTGTGGGGTGATTTAAGGGGTATTTATATCCCTCAAAGCCCATGGACCTAAGGCCCATTACCCTTTAATCCACTTTAATAAATCCATGACCATGACCCTTTCTTTATTTAATACTAATTAATAATTAGCACATGACAATTTAACGCAACTCTCTTTATTTAATATTATAATATTTAGGATGTTACAGATAGCCTAGGAGCTGGATTTAAAAAATTTATCAAAGAATCAGCTCAAATAAGATTATCAAAGATAATCTAATTGAGTAAAAAGAATAAATGGTTTTGGTATCATTAGTTCAGTGGGAGATTGTTGAACCTTGCAAAGAACATATGTCCAAAAACCAAACAACTGGTGATAAACACATCAGTTTTTCTCCATTATGAAGTCTTTGGAAAACTGTTGCTCCAAACATCTGGTATTACAAAACTGCATATATGAATGAATTGAAGACACAACAGTTGATCAAAAAACTATTGAATATCCAAACAACTGAAGTCTTAACAATTGATGGAGCAAACATCAGTTGTTTTAGCAAATATCAGTAGTTAGCATTAGGGGTGTTCAAAATAATCTGAATCCGTATCCGAAATATCCAAGAATCCGTATCTGAATTATCTGAAAATTCGGATATCCGAATTTTTGGATTCGGATTCGGATAGTCATTCTGGAATATATATTTTGGATATTTCGGATATCCGATATCCGAAATTTAAAAATAAAATATTTTATTAGTTATATATTATATATGGCTTTTTAGAGACCCTATTGTTCTTTAAAACTCGAAACACATACTCCGCTGCTACCATATTGTGACGATTGACCAACCATTCTTTAAATCTTGATGGTTTACCATTCTCAGGCGGCCGCATCTCGTTGGTGGTGGTGGACAGCTGAACGCCGACCTATGGTTTGTGTTTCAGACCAACTACGATCTACGGTGCTCCAATTCCGACCAGGCTATTGTGATTTAGAACGATTCCAACCTCCACTGACTTCAAACAAGAACGACTTTAGACTTAACATCACCAATTGAAACATTTTTTTTCTTTTTTTTTAGATTTTCGGATATCCGTTTCACTATCTGAACGGATTTCCAAAGTTTTGGATATCAAAACTTTGGATATCAGAAATTTTGGATACGGATTCGGATAGTGAAAACCACTATCCGAATTGGTCGGATATCCGAAAGTCCTGATATCCGACTTTGAACACCCCTAGTTAGCATAGGATTCCTCTATAGACAGTTATTTGTAATTAGTTCATCAGTAGTTTGTAACCGTTTTGTTTGATGTCGCTTTCACCGTCGCTTTCACCTTAGCTCATCAGTTGTTTAACACATCTATATAATGAAGAAGAGAGACATCTTGATCGAGTTCCCCTTTAAAATGTATAGTTAATAATAGTGTTAGGATTCTTGAGAGGAACCCGATTTAGGAGAGAGGAGGCACACAAAATTGTTATGTGTGTGTGATTAGGTTATGATGTTAATATTTCTCTCTTTATATACACCCAAAGGGAAACCCTTTATTAGATATTTAAAGGTAATATGGCCCATCAATAATTACAAAACTAATATATAATAATATATAATTAATAGTTTGATCTTATATTATATAAATAAATATATATTATTTATATTCTTACATCAATGAGGAATTATAAAAAGTAAGAAACCAAATAATCATATGTTTTATATATATTAAAAAAACTAGTAGATTAGATTAGCTTCGAATAAATTATACACCTGTTAAAATAGTCTACACGGAAACGAAGATCTTCGAGAACTAATATTGGACCATAAATCAAAAAGGGAAAAAAGTAAAGTCTAAGCGCATATGGCACGAAAAGGAAATCCGATTTCGGTAAGACTTGATCTAAATCGTAGTTCAGATTCAAGTCGGTTCAGTGAGGGCGACGCGAAAGTCACCGAAGGGGTCAGTCTTTTCCTTCACCCCAGATTCAAAAAAGTAAAGCGGGAAGGGCGTTGCAGATGTCCGGGATGGACACGACTTCTTCTAAAGCTAGAAGACCACTGGAAGACACCCGGGACCAGAGCATGTCGTGAAAGAAGCACATTGGGCGGGCGTGCTTCGACCGTGTCTCCGGGGCACAGTTGGATGTAGATATCATAAACGCGAAGTGCAGGATACCAGGCCGAGAAAGCCGGGCAACCACTCCCCTATGTGCCAATCGCTAGTGCAGCCAGGGCCCCAGCGCCCATGAAATGCGGCAATGTCCTAATCAAACCAGGCACAAGGTCAACGATTTCGCTCAAGGCTCAAGGCATAAAGGCTCTTATTCCTTCTGCATTGTTCTCGGAGGGCCCTCGCTCTAAAGGGTTGATGGCAGCTATCCTGCTCTTTCAGAGATAATTGGAATGGAATTGGTGTGGTTCGCTTGCTCTTTCTTTTGAGACGAATGAATTCCGAATAAAGGAAGGCGGTCGTGATAGGGAAATTTCCTAATATTTTTTTTTTTGAACGACCAACTAAGTAACACCGGGTACTCCGTATGCGGCCCCCATTGGCTAAAGGTAGCCCGAGCCGGCCACTAGTCCGGACGGACGAAGCCCCCTAGCGGTCCACCTATTAAGGGATTCACCGGATAAAACCCGACCCCCACGCCCGCCAAATGGCACGACAGCGATGAGCCGGTAAAACCGGGTGAGAACAGGACTCAAACCATGGCAAGCCATGGTCATCCCTCATATCTCCCATATAAATTGGTGGTAGTGAGGTTTGAACCCCCTACCTCTCACTAATAAAGTGAGTGCTCTACCATTGAGCCACAACCAATTTATAAATAGTCTAATATTTAATGCTAACACCTTATTTATAAGTTTACTTAATTTTAATCTTTGAAAATTATAAATTTGTTATTAGCATAATTGCAATTTTTGATAAATAGAATAACCAGTTAAAATAATTGACCGACAAATAACAAGTCTAGTAATGTTTTATTTATCAAGAAAACTAAGTGATAAGTAATATTTAATAAAAATATACTATTAAAATTCATGTCTAATCTATTTTATTAAGAATGAGATAGAAAATATAGTTTGTTTAATGTTATTTCATATTTAAAGATAAGAGAAGGGTTGTGAATACTCAAAGTGAATGAATGAACACGGATATAGACCATTTATGTTCTATTATGGTCGTGAAAGTAAATTAACCTTGTGTGGGCACACAAGGTTAGACCGAATAATAAATGATGTGTTTCGGGAGAGATTAGGGGTAGCGAACATATCAGACAAGATAAGAGAGTGGAGATTGAGATGGTTTGGATATGTGAAGAGAAGACATTCAACGAATCCTGTTAGATCCGTAGAAAACATGACTATAGAGGGGAGGAGGGGTAGAGGACGACCTAAATTGACTTGGGAGAAGAGGGTTAGGCGTGACCTGATAGATCTAAACCTCTCCGAGGACATGGTTAGAGATAGGAATTCTTGAAGAAGTAGGATTAAAGTTAAAGATTTTTAGGGAGAAAGGAGCACCTTAAGGCTTCTATTTACCTTATTTTGGTCACACACCATATAGTATTATTACTATTTTATTATTACTAGTATTTATTATTATTATTATTATTATTATTATTATTATTATTATTATTATTATTATTATTATTATTATTATTATTATCTCATTTACTATATATTGCCTCATACATATGTATTACAGAGCTGAGGGTCTCTTTGAAAGTCATCTCTCTATCCCGTTGGATAGAGGTACGATGTGCCTACATCCCACCCTCTCCAGACCCTACTTATAGCTTTGCTGCTGGTGAAACTTAACTGGGTATGATTGATTGATTTGTATTATATCGATTATGTTTGTATCTATTTGTGTTAGTTTGTTTATACTCTTTTACAATCACTTTTCAAATGTTATTATACATTTGACTTTTCAAATATTATTATACATGGACTTTTCAAATATTTTTGTACTCTAAAATTAACACTTTTATACGTTTCACCAACCATAGTTGTGGATAATTTTATGAATACAGAATTGCCATTGACCTCTTTTTTATCACTTTTATTTACATGACAGATCATGCTATACGAGTTTGTTCTATATTTTCTCCTGTGTATTAATTGATTCAAGAGTGAGCATACTCTTATTAAGACAAGCTGAAATAAAGAAATAAAGAAGAAAATGCTCTACTTCAAAGGACATAACTGAAACTATGCTTAAAGTTGCGGAGCATAAGAATAGGCAGCATGGGTCAGTTTACTTGAGCCGATCTCCTTGATTTAGAGATCTAATTTCACCATTTAATATTTTTCCCTCCAGTTTTTCAATCTTCAGTTCTTTCATCTATTGTATTTGTTTTGGCTCTCACTTTCATATCAATTCCCTTAAAATACTGTTAATTCTTATTGCTTTTGCTCTCTGTATCGTAATTTTGGGACTTCCAACTACTAATGAATTCAAATATTTTAACACGACGTTGCAGCGTTGAATGAGTCATTATCTTATGTTCTAGATGCTTGAGATGTTCACATAATGGAAACCACCTCACCGGACGCAAGTATTTAGTATGTTATCCCCCTGGATGTAAGAGTACGTGTGGTTTCTAGATTGAATAGGGCATAAGGCAATAAATGAGAGTAAAATACAAGGTAATTAGGAGCATTGATTTAATCCAACTTTGAACTTTCGTTTCGTTTCATTTCATTTCCTTCCTTAAATAAAACTCAAAAACACAATGGCACTCAGGAAAACAAACTAATATTATAGCTAGCATGACCCTAATCAATCTTAAATAGCCGTTGGATAATAATTAAGAGCATGTATGTTTATATAAAATGCAAGGCATATAAGGTCCCATCTTTGGCCCGGACTGCTGTGTCTGGACTAGCTTGATCCGGATGGTCTTTGGTTTCTCGTATAAGGGTTAATCACTTCAATGATTTACATTACTAGAAAACTTGGTTAGAAATAACTTGATTCTCTTTGGTTTCTCGTATAAGGGTTAATACAATATTACTAGAAGTAGAAAGCTTGCTCATTTCTAATGAGCAAAACTAATAATTGGCTTTTACTATCAAAGTGAAAACTGGAACTCTTGATTGTCATGTAAACTTAAGTAACAACTAGCTTAGACAACCAAAAACCAAATTCGGCCTAAGTTTTAAGAACCAACTAGTAGCCTTAAAAAACAAAAAAGAAATGAAACTTCCCGCGACATACGATATTAAGCTAAACTTCATTAAACCTAAGTCATTGCAACTTCCATCAAACCCTGCCCCAACTATAAGATTCAAAATCCCTAACCATTATTTACACTTCATATCAAAATCTAATTCTTTTGTAACTTCACTTCCTCAAATCAATAACAATGACACTGATATTATCGGTACTCCTACGCCCCAAAGCAAGACGTACCAGTAATGTTGCGGCCGACTCGCTTTTAGAAGGATACAGTCCTTCTTCACTCTGAGGCCCGGCACTTGCATTCCCATTTTCTAGGTTTCCTCCGAGACATTCGTGTACTATTGAGCATGCCAATTCACCTGACAAAACATCCCATAATCCATCACTACCTAGTATCAAACACTCATCTCCTGCTTCCCGCCTTGTGGCAGAGATTTCTGGTTCAGATATTACCCACTGTTTTAGAAGCCTATCTCCTGTTCATACAAACAACACAAACTCGGATCAGCAAATTGTTCTCTAAGGTATATCACGCTCCTAGATCGAGCTACTAATACACCGCTTATTATCATTTCAAATGAGGGTAAAATCGAAACACCAATTGTGAATACGTATTGCTATCGAACTTTCTTCCTCATCATACAACTTCAAGAGAGAGATTGGCATATCAGTTTATCGAGCAAATCATGGTTTATAAATGTATGTAATTATTATATAAGCATAAATATGTTTGCGTATCAGATTTATTATTTTGATCCCATTACCTAACAAACATGCTACATATTACTTTGATCCCATTACCTAATTAACGCAACGCGGTACGCTCATTAACGCTACATGATTATTCAAACCTAAACGAGCCTTAACGAATGAAACAATTACATTACCAAGTAAACCTATGTCGGGTTCATGCTACGAAACGCGCTAACAATCTTAAAAACATTCAATATGGAATTAAGTATGATATGAAGTAAGAGACAACCTATAGCTCGCGACATGGCAAGGATTCCTTCAACTCGTGCTCCATTGGAGAAAATGATTCGTCCACCACGACCTTCGATTCTTGCCCGTTCGTCTTCCCTATCAGGCTGCAGGTTCATAATATATATGGAAAACATTCTTATTGATATACAAACAAAACACACATAACTTTTTATTTGAATTAAATTATGTCCACTATCAAATAAAATGTAAAACTAAAGGCCCCTTAAAACTATATCCTAACACAATTTCAATGTGCTACTCACCTTATGGTCGACAGAAAGTAGTACGGGCCTGCCGTTGCGACACAGGACAGCGCGTGAATCACCACAATTTGCCACAAAGATATATTCCTTTGTTAGGATGGACACCACCGCCGTGGACCCCATGAAAGACAACCGCTGGCAGCATCTACAAGCATTTGAACTACTACCGACGGCACCACAAATGCACAATCGCAACGCCATCTCATCCATCCTCTGAAAGCTTCGGTTAATCGCTGCCCTCCACGGCTCACCGTTTGACTCCTCTCCGTTCACCGTCACGCTCATCAACTCCTCTTCCATTATTACGTGCATATACTCTTTACACAATGCCGATACCTGATAAAATAATTTAAATTACAATAATTACATAATTAATTCGCAGTTACAAATTTAATGTGAGTGAAGTATTCTAAAAATTGTGTAATTTAGACAGAGAAAGAGAAAAACTGTGTAATTTAGCTGTAAAGTTTAAGAAAAATCGTGCAATTTAAACTTAAAGAGTCAAGAGAAAAATGGTTTCATTCAGACTTGCAGAGTTACATAAAACTTATGTAATACATTTAAACATAAGAGAAAATGTAATTTAGACGTAATTAGAGAAAAATTGTGTAGTTTAAATGTAGAGTCAATAAAAATGGTTTAATTTAAACATAAAGTTGCATAAAAATGATACAATATAGACGTAGAGTAAGTAAATATATGTAATTTAGACGTAAGAGTAGAAAAAAATGCGTAATTTAAACATAGAGTCAAGAGAAAAATGATTTAATTTATATTTGGAGTTACAGAAAAATTGTGTAATTAAGAAATAGAAAAAAAAATTTGTGTAATTTACAAGCAGAGTCAAAGATCCAAATAAGAATATAAGAAAAGCTCAGTGTTGTAAAAATAATAAAGATGTCATTTAGACGTAGACAAAAAAAATTAAAAAAATTGTAATTTAGAAGTAGAGTTAAGAGAAAAAATTTTGTTATTTACCTATAAAATTTTTGTGATTTAAGTCAGAAAATTTGTGTGTTGACTTATAGTCAGGAGAAAAATAGTAAGACAAAAAAATTTGTATAATTTATAAGAGAAAAATTGTGTAATTTAAAGGTAGAGTCAGGGAAAATGGTGTACTTTATACGTAGAGCCAGAGAAAAATTGTGTAATTTAGTGGTAGACTCGACCTAAAAACTGTGTTCTTTAGAAGTAGAACGAATAAAAGAGTGAATTATTATAGTTATACGGAGTAGTTAATAAAGATATAAGGCGAAGTGAGGTTTACATGACGGCCGCCGTGACCATCGAACACACCGAAGAACACACCGGCTGGCATAAGTTTATTCTAACCGAAACTTCATCCTCCATCTCACTCTGCCGTCCAATCATCGACATGGTCCCATAGACCGACGGAGGAGGTGTCTCCATGATACTAATCAAACTCACGATCGCAGCCGCCGAGCTGGCGGACAGCGGATTATTAGTCACACCGTTTTCCTTTTCTTCTCCCCTGACCGTCGAACCGGACGCACCGGCTGCCATCCGCCTTTTAGCCATCCGACGACGACTTCGTTCGCGGCATTTAACCGCGGACTCGTCGTCGTTGTGATCACCCACCGTCATACTCTTTACGCTACCGTAAACTCGCTTCATACCGACGCTCAACATAATCAAACACTTGAATCATATTTCTAAAAAATAAAATATAGGGAACATACATACATTAATAAAACACAGGTGTCGACTCGAAATATAGTTGTAATGTGACGGGCAACCTGGGGGATTTTGGTTACTCGGTGTAAACGGGCAGGGTGGCTGAGCTGACCGAGAACCGGGCCTTGGTGTTGTTAGAAGTGTACACGTGGTACGATGTGAGGTTTTGAGGAAATGAGTATCTCGGGAAATTGATATACGTAATGTGTTGGGAAACGGTGGTGGGGTGACACGTGGCGTCTGGGAAAGGTTAAAGTCAAGAGTTTGATGTGGGCCAGGGTTACCACGTCGACTGTTTTTGGGATGGTAGGGCCCACTTCAGTAGCTTTTGGACCATGTATTTTTCCAGCTAACCATTAATCGATGGATGACGTTTCTTTATCTAAAAGAAACCCAATGATGAGAAAAATATACAACACAAGTATATGTAACTTACTTTGAAACAGTTGTTATAGTAGAGATTTAAGTTTGTAATTGAGATGTAAAAATTACATGTTTACTTTATTGCAATATGGATTTATGGTTGTATAAAGCATAGTATATCTTTAGTGATTTTGGGTACATGAAAACTTGTTGGCTAGTTTAACATATATCACTAAGGTGTGTGGAGTTACCATTATTGCATGGTAACCGCCCTTCACGCTCCTACAAAATGGTGTTTTGCGCTCTTTAATTTGCAAAATTGTTGTCACATCAGTGATTTGTTGGTCTTGCCATTGGTGGGTTTAATGCCCATAACGCACTAACTAAGGCTCTAAGTTAAGGTATTGACTTAAGGGTTGTTTGGTAGCCTCTTAATGACTATTCAGAGACTACCAAACAGCCCCTTAGTCTTTACAAGAAAGTTGTTTGGTGCTTGTACATATAAAAACATCAAAACAAGTCATGATAGTTAAGAAAGGAAATTTTGCAATCAACAGACAACATAATTCTTAAAAAATATTAAGAAAATTTAGATATAAAGTTAAACTCTCAAGAAGACAGCTCCAAGTTCAAGCACTTATTGGTTTCATGGTATTATGAAGCTATCCAGTAAACATATTGGTTTTACGGTATAGTGTCCCTTCTACAAATGTAATATGGGTGGTTTAAATCCTTGCAAGTGCAAGATTTTAAGAATTTTGTAATGAAAAATTTTGTTTTTCAAATAAAAAAGTGACGAAGCTACAAGTCAGCTAAAAGAATTTATATTTGTATGACCTCATTAATTACAAGCAAATATCCGAAGATATCGTAGCCTAGTTACTTTTTTTGAATGATGTAACCTAGTTATTTAACAGATAAGATCCATGTATGACGCAACCCTCATTAATTTTGTGTTTATATCTTAAAGAACATGTTAAAAGCGTTGAATTTCGGGATATACTTTCTAGCAAACTTGTTGAAACAAAATGGTATATACATCACAAACACGTACATGTTAGAATTCAAATTCCCATTTTGATATTTTAATTAACCATAAACAAAATGGTCAATGAAGTATTCAACACGTAGATCATCTAGCAATGAGGGAACCTGTACCATTCCAACACAATCTTTATTGTAGGAGGGGGAAAGACGATGGGCAACAAAAGAAGCATCTAAGATTTTTCAAGAAAAAAAGATTAGTGTGTAGATATAAAAGATAATGTGCCAAGCCAAGTTGGTATGAAAACTAAGTCATCCAACAAAAATTAAATTGTGTGAAAACTAGATAGATGGTTTACGAATATTTGCATGTATGGATAAACAAAATCGGTACTTGTATCGAACTGGTACCAGTATTGAAATCGGTACCGATTTGGTACCGTCGGTACCGAATCAGTACCATATTTTTGAGTTTCGGTACCGGTACCGGTAAGGGACGGGTTCGGTATTTCCCGAATTTTTACTTTCAAATACCGGTCCCAGACCGGTATCGGGACCGAACCGAATATTTCGATACCGGTGCCGTTACCAAGAATTCGCGATTTTTGGGACCGGGACCGGTCGATACCGATACAGTCCCGATCTCATCCCTATTAGCATGTATGAAAACTAGAGTTGCAAACTTTGTTTTAAAAAGCGAGAGACGAAGCGACGCGGCATAAAACAGAAGCGGGAAGCGCTAGGCGGAAAAACAAAGCTTTTTGTATACGAGGCGAACATACTTTTATAATTTTTATATATGTATATATCATGGGTTTTTTAGCATCCCTTCTCATAATGTAGCTATATTTAAGCATTATATACGATTTAATATATAAATTACATACACACACAACCTAAAAAGCATATTGTATAACATTTAGAAGCTTAAAAACCACCTATGTACGAAAGGCGAGCGCCTAAGCTTCGCTTTAGGTTGCTTTTGCCTAAAAATCTCGCATCAGGCTCGCCTTTTAAACATTGTTCGCCTTGACAAGCCTAAAGCGAATAGGCCCTCGCCTTAGGTCGCCTCTCGCCACGGCTCACCTTAGGCGCGATTTTTTAAATCAAGGTTGCAAGTTATCTTATAGATTTTTTAAAAGCGTTACAGCGGGCGAAAACTCTTTTGGTATCAATGTATTTGCTATAAAAATCGAAATAAAAAACTCAAAAATATAGTCGTAATATAACCAAAAAGAGTATCAAACACGTTCAGTGTGTTACATAATTCGATTGGAACGACTGGCATCAGTTTCGTTTGTTACAAAACCGAAACCTACTATAACAAATAAAGAGAAAACAAAAACAATAAAGTCGGTTAGATCGTATATTATTTAAAGTATAATAAGGTTAGATTGTATATTATTTCATTAAAGGAAAACCATAGAAAAGGTAAATAGGTTAGATCGTATCTTATTTAAAGTATAATATGTTAAAACTAAGAAAAATTAAAATCATATGGACCACTCATTAAAGGCCGGTTAGACCAGTCATATTGTGAGACCAGTCATATTGTGGCACATTTAAATTTTATGAGAACTTAGCATAGAATAGGACAAATAAAAAACGAAGTTTAGAACTTATTTAACTGTAAATAAATTAAAACTCTAATCGTCAGATTGCATTTCAAGTGGCAAGGTAATTAGATGCGAGTCATTGCATCTAGAAGTTTTACACTGTGACAAAAGCAACCTATAAAGTTGTTCCGGTGGCATATTTTGCCCTTGCCCTTTGAGTTCACTGACACATTAATCGTTGTGCAATAGTGAGATCATCCATGTGGGGCAATATTTTAAAGTCATAGGAATCAAGCTATCTACTTAACATTTAATAAGTTTCATAATGGGTCCTGCTAACCATACCCCACACCTCACAGTATATCATAGATAGTGCTATCCGTGGTATATATTAAGGATTGCAATCATATCAATTGATTATGAAAGAGCAAATCATATTTGGTCAATTTATTGGAGTGACTGTCTCCATACAACTTGCTTGCATATAATTTGTATTTAATAATAGTATCTCTTAATATTAGTTATTGCATTGTATTTATATCTCTCATTGTAATTGAACAATTTATGGTTTCTTAATATATTCAAAACGTTAATAGCATATAAGGGTATTTTCTAAAAAGACGTTTTTTTTCTTTTATGTTTAAATTATTTTACTTTTAATTTAAGTTTATTTATTTTAATTATAGTTATTTATTTTGTTGTTACTATAAACTGCTTTTTTTTATTTTCTTTTCCGACAATTATAAAAACTATAACGAAACAATGTAAATAAACGATATATACATACACACAACCATTACAACGAGTTTGTATAAATAATAACAAAAATTTATCTTAATGGCAGTGTCACGAATGTCATCGTTGCCGTTGTCGCTATCAAACCTACATCTGAATCCCGGTCTATCGTTGTCCTCGCGGCCGCGCCTAACGCCCGATGTGCTCGCTTCATGGTCAGAACGTGGTGGTGGTTTTTTTGTGTTTTTTATTGTCACGTAAATCCTAAGATTTAATTATTGTCTGTTAACACGATGATGACGTTGTCATTTTTATATATTTCTACATTTTGTTATTATATGTACAAACTCGTTTTAATGGTGGTAGTTTTTGTGTTTTTTATTGTACATCGTCGTCGTTGTCCTTGCGACCACGCCTAATGCTCGATGTGCTCGCTTCATGGTCAGAACGCGGTGGTGGTTTTTTTTGTTTTTTATCGACACTTAATCCTAAGATTTAAGCATCACATGTTACGCTAGTGACGCTGTCATTTAGATATATTTTTACATTTTGTTATTATTCTTACAAATTTGTTGTAATGGTTGTGTTTATATATATATATATAGTTTATTTACGTTGCTTCGTTATAATTTTTGTAATTCTTGATAAATAAAATCAATAATTTTTTTTTAATAAAACAACAAAATAAAAAACAATAATCAAAATAATTAAAATTAAATTAAAACTAAAAAATACATTAAACATAAAAAGACAAAAAAACACGTTTTTCTAAAAGACACATATGCCACATATAGAGCTATAAGCCATGGTTAGATAAAAGACAAAAAAACACGTCGTTTTCAAAAACACATATAAGCCATGGATAGAGATATAAGTGGCGGTTTGAGCAGTTTTCTAGTTAGAAAAGTTGTTTATAATTATTTGACTTTTATAAGTAACTAGCATACACATTTAATATCTATTTATTCTAATAAAAGACTATCATTTTGCCACTTGTTAATCTTATAGCCGTGCTCACATTTTTTCAACCAATTTCAATATATGGTCCTTTAGCTTTTAAGTAATTTCAATATATGAATATCAGTTTATTTTTATTAAATGTAAATATTAATTAATTCATTCATTAACATTAATGGTGAAATGAAGAAATATCAAAATTGAAGTTGCATGCCTATTAAAATAAAATTTGAAAGCCACATGTATTTGCAAATAAAAAAACGTGCATCATTTTCGAAAAATTTGGATTTAAATGGTAAACTACAAATTGTTTTTAAGCTGGGATTCGAACAGCAGAGCATAATTTTTTATATAAGATTGGTTTCAAATTTGGATTTAAATTTTTCTCATATGCATTTGAACTCTGGAAATGTGTATTTTCTTAATTTTCTACAAACATTTTGTATAAATATTACATACATGGAGAATACCTGTTATATACATCCTGGTGTTTAGCATTAAATCATTGAAGTTGAACATTATAATTATAATTCATATGTATAACGATTTACTATATGAACTATCTGTCATCTATTTACATGACTTTTTGTGTAGTATAAAGAGTTTTAACGATAAGAAGATCAATATTTAGTTTTCAATATTTTCTTTCATAACTCAGATCAAAATGCTTCAGAAATATACGTTTTATGACTTGATTTATACCTTTTTATACATTTAAAAATATTTAATTTTATATCCCTTATAAGATAAATTACTTAATTAAAAGTATTTGATATTTTAAACCAAAAATTTGTTTTAATCCCATTCTATTATTTTCGTTTTTCAAAAATCATTTACGATATTGAAACCTAGAATATCGTTTTCATCAGTTACTTATATAATTCCAATATTATATTAACTTATTAATTTTATTTTTATACAAATATAATGAATTGAGGTTATGTTAGTGTTATATGTTGGTTAGTACATAATTAAAGTGTTTATTATGGTTTATATTCAAAATAATAAACAATAAACAATCGATTCATAATATGTGGTATGAGAGCAATCGACTTGGATTAAATCCTGATAACGGCAGCAGCTAAGGCTTAACCTTTAATACCTAAAAATATATTTGATTTTAAAACTAAAAGTTTATTCGGGTTAACCCGAAACCTAGAATTCGGACCCAAGAACCAACCCGAATTACTTCGTTTCAGGTTCTGGTTAGCATTTTCTTGGGTTCAAATTTCTCGGGTTAGGTTAGTTTGGGTTCGGGTACGGTTTTTCTTGGGTTGGGTTTCAGGTTATGTGTAGATGTTCTCAAATGACATAATATAATTGATTAAAAGCTCTGATATTTTATGTGTATGAATATTTTTTTTAGTTTAATGGATATATTATTATTTATCTAGAGTTGGTATGTACATAGAGAACCTTTTTTGTCCCATAGACAACTATGCGTGACTATATAAAGAGTTATAAACAAACATATATGTTACTTTATTAAGAGTTACAAGCAGGCATGAACTACATATTTTGATTGTTTGATAAACAATGATACTAATACAGTTACAAATGTAGTGTAAAATTAGGTTTTTACTTATTTATAACATATTTGTGTAATCTTAGTTATGTAATTTCTGTAATTTTAATGTAAATTGTAATTGTATTAACAATATATGATCAATTTGTTGACTGTATATCACTTAATGGTTAAAATTTAAAATTTTCATCAATTATCCGTGTAATACATGTCACACCCCGACCAAAGGCGGCGGAACATGCCGGGGTGCAACGATTGCTCATAAGCGCATGACACTATTTAAAGCGACAATATTTAACAAACTCATTTCATTTCACAACATCGAAAATGTCACATAACCAAATATTCATAACTCAAATACAACAAAATATAGCAAATCAAATATTGTACATTTTTGCTAATATCCTAACGGTATTTGTGACGTTTTCTTCACCGAACTCCATAATCAACCTAGATGCAAACCTGTAACATTTCATAAAATAAAGTTTATCAACACAAAGGTTGGTGAGCAATTCATAAGTTTGAACAATAGATATATAGTATGAAAAGCCACAAAACTAGTATTCAAAACCATAAATAATAGCTATAAACTTGGATAAATAGTTATCGCTAACAAGTTAGCGACACCCAACTATAAGGGGTTGCCAAATAGTTTAGGATTTTATAGTTATCGTTAATTACATTACGTTAACGACACCTTGCCATGAGGGGTTGCCAAATGGTCTAGGATTTATAGTTCCACCATCCAAAAGCGATAAACACATAGTCAAATAAGCATAGAACACCAAATCGAGCAATTATTCAAGTAAGGTATACAACAACGTTTGTGGTTTAAGACCCAAGTATAAAACATTTAGTTTAGATAAGTTGAAATGTCACCCCCAAAATAAAAGATAGAAAACGGGGTATGAAGTTACTCACATTCAAGTAATAAACTTAAAAGATTGATTATTTGGAGATTTGCCGGAACGACGAGTTTAACGTATGAAGCCTAAATAAAAGAAAGTCTTGGATTTAGAAATGTTGTCTTGAAGATCTTTAAATAAAATAATTGTTGCAAAAACTAATCAATTAAAGTTCTCAAGGTTTAAAATGTAACTATTTAAGAATTTATAATAATAACCCTTTTAAAAAATGTAAGTTTGCTCAAAACCGGGTTAAAGTATCTAACCTTAATATTTACTTAACCAATGTTAAGTATAAGGTGGGGAAAATGCTAAAATGCAAGTTCCATTAGGCTAAAGATACTAAAACGGGTTTTTAACGAGTGTTCGGGTTGTCGGTTCGGGTCTTGACAAATGGTCAAACCCAAAGTCAACTTTCCAAAATATTAATTGTTATGAGATAACTCATTAAAACATACTAACACTTAACCAAGTATGTAGATCTATTGTTTAGAACTAACAACGCACGTTAAGCGAGTGTTCGGTTTTGTCGGTCCAAACTATGTTATGAGATCAAGTGGGATCCAACTATTCCAAGTACTTAAGAAAATAATTAAAATCAGTTTGTAAACTATTTTTTAAAGAAATATACAAGTCTTGATAGCTAAAAACACACTTGTGTGTCTTAAGCGAGTAAAAGTCGGTATAGTTCGGTTTGGTTCGGTCTCCGTCTCACAAATAGTTCATAGATGGTTTCTACATGCCCAAATATCATAGAACTTGTATATTGGTTTATAAATGAAGAAAACTTAAATTTTACAACAAAAAAAGTTAACTACAAGTCTTTTAAGCAAAGTTTCGGTTTAGTTCGGTTTCCATCTCCCAACGAGTTCATAGATGGATTCCATATGCTTAATATCAAAGAACTTGTAAAAATGATTTTTGAAACTCAAATCTAGCAACAAACATGTTTAAACAACTATTTTAACAAAACTAGTAAACAAAAGTTCGGTTTCCAGTTTGGACCAGTTTCGGTTAAACCGAGGTTAGTCTTATACAAACCCACACCATGGAACTTGTAAATAAGATGAACAAACTAAAGGGTTAGAAGTTAGTCATAAGTGATATGTATAATAAGTTATGTGTGTGTAAATATATATCAAGAACACGAAGTCCTCCATGAAGCCTTGCCTTATGACATTCGAAACTTAACCAACCAGAGTCGGTGAAGTAACAAATAAAGGAAACAAGGGGTGTGTATTATATATATGTTGTACCACCATATTCAAGAGTTAGTAATGTTAGATGAACAAGTTGGAAAGAAAGACTATAGTTAGTTTGACTTGAGAAGTCAAAACTTCAAGAATACATAAGAAATAACGACCTTGAATCTATGGAGTTTTGAGAGAGTTTTTGGAGATGTAGCAAGAGTAAAATGAAGAAGATGGGTGTGTATATATAGGGAAGGAGTGAAGGGTTGGGTATAAAGATTCTTTTATGGTTTGCATAAAAATGGGTATGTTTAAATGGTCAAACAATGCATAATATAAAAAAACAATATTTTATATATTTTAAATGACAAGATCCAATATTTTATATATTTGAAATGTTCGGGTTACAAACGGGTCGGGTTTACATAACAAAAGTGACCCGAAATTGACGAATGTCACAGTATTCCCTACTTTAGGAAATTTCGTCCCGAAATTAAGATAAGGACGACGATGCAAACAAATGTGGATACATCTCTTTCATTGTGTCTTTTCGTTCCCAAGTAAACTCCGCGCCACGTTGTGATTCCCAACAAACTTTTACTAACCGAATACGACTACGCTTGGTTTTCTTCTCGCTGCAATCCATAATCTCAACGGGTCGTTCAACCATAATCATAGACTCATCAACATGAACTTCATCGAGGGGTATATGAAGATTACCCTCGGCTAGGCACTTTTTGAGATTCGAAACATGAAATGTCCGATGAACACCGGCAAGTTCTTGCGGTAGTTCAAGTCGATACGCTACTTTCCCAACGCGTTCAAGAATCTTAAAAGGACCAACGAAACGAGTAGCTAGTTTACCCTTCTTTCCAAAACGGACTACCCCCTTCCAAGGAGATACTTTTAGAAGGACAAGATCGTCAACATTAAATTCGATCGGTTTTCGCCGTTTGTCGGCGTAACTCTTTTGACGATTTCTAGCGGTTAGGAGATTTTTACGGATTTGATCAATGACGTCGGTTGCTTCTTGGACCATTTCGGGTCCATTGATTTGAGCTTCACCGATTTCGTTCCAACAAATCGGGGAACGACATTTACGACCGTAAAGAGCTTGAAAAGGAGCCACATCAATGCTAGAGTGGTAGCTATTGTTGTAGGAGAACTCGATGAACGGAAGATGAGAATCCCAATTCCCACCAAAATCAAGAACACGTGCTCGTAGCATATCCTCGAGTGTTTGGATTGTACGTTCGGATTGACCGTCCGTTTGAGGATGATAAGCGGTGCTAAGATCGAGACGTGTTCCCAAAGCTTCTTGAAGTGAACGCCAAAAATGAGAGGTAAAACGGGCATCGCGGTCGGAGATGATAGACAATGGCAAACCGTGTCGGCACACGATTTCCCGACACATAGATTTGAGCAAGCTGCTCGACAGAATACTTCTCGCGGATCGGAATGAAATGAGCAGATTTGGTTAATCGATCGATGATCACCCAAATGCTATCGTTGCCTTTTTGGGTTTTGGGTAATTTGGTGATAAAGTCCATAGCAATGTCTTCCCATTTCCAAACGGGAATCGGTGGTTGCTCGAGTAGACCAAAAGGTCTTGATGTACGGCTTTGACTTTCGAGCAACTAAGACATTTAGATACAAACAACGCTACGTCCTTTTTCATACCCGGCCACCAAAAGGTAGCACGAAGATCGAAGTACATCTTATCCGCACCGGGATGAACGGAATAGTGCGAATTATGAGCTTCGTCGAGAATACAAGTACGAAGGTCATCGCGATCGGGAACCCACAAACGATTGAGAAAATACAAAAGACCATCGGGTTTGGTTTCGAGTTGAAGTTCTGCTCCACATGACATTTCGTCATACATGTTACCTTCTTCAACGGAGGTGCGTTGAGCTTGAAAGATACGAATTTGAAGATCGGTTTGAACAATGACGCTTAGAAGCAGAACGGATTTAACATTAACCTTTCGACTTAGGGCGTCAGCGACAACATTCGCTTTACCGGGGCGGTAGCGAATCTCGCAGTCGTAATCACTAAGTAATTCGGCCCATCGTCGTTGTCTCATGTTGAGATCTTTTTGGTCAAAAATGTGTTGAAGGCTTTTATGATCGGTAAAAACCACACATTTTGTTCCATAAAGGTAATGTCTCCATATTTTGAGAGCGAAAACGACGGCACCAAGTTCGAGATCGTGAGTCGTATAGTTCTTCTCGTTGACCTTAAGTTGCCTTGATGCGTATGCGATGACTTGACCTCGTTGCATGAGAACACAACCAAGTCCTTGATGGGATGCATCACAAAATACAACAAAATCGTCGTTTCCATCGGGAAGAGTTAGAATAGGAGCATTGCAAAACATGTCCTTGAGAGTACAAAAGGCTTCCTCTTGCTTCAAACCCCAATCGAAGGGTTGTCCCTTATGGGTGAGAGAGGTAAGAGGCAAAGAGATCTTGGAAAAATTCCGAATGAAACGCCGATAATATCCGGCCAAACCGAGGAAGGATCGAATTTCCGTGGGAGTCGTTGGAGTTTTCCAATCCTTAACAGCCTCAATTTTAGCGGGATCAACATGAATACCTTTGTCGTTTACGATATGTCCCAAAAATTGAACTTTCTCGAGCCAAAATTCACATTTGGAGAATTTGGCATAGAGTTGTTCGTTTCTAAGGAGCTCGAGAATGGAACGCAAATGATGTTCATGTTCGGCTTTGGATTTAGAGAAGATAAGGATGTCATCAATAAAGACAATAACGAATTTATCAAGGAATGGTTTACAAACACGGTTCATGAGGTCCATAAACACCGCGGGTGCATTTGTTAACCCGAAGGGCATAACCAAAAATTCGAAATGTCCATATCGAGTACGGAAAGCGGTTTTTGGAATGTCTTCTTCGCGAACACGCAATTGATGATAACCCGATCGAAGATGAAAGTTTGGATTGAATAGCCTGTTTACATTAAAAAATCTGACGGCCCGAAATAACGAAGAAATCGTCTCGTTCAAAACATCCACTCTTTCTTCACTCGCTAGGGAAAGATAAAGGATAGATGACTGAAAATCCCGCTTAGAGATCGAGCGGAATCAATGTGTTCCAATTTCTGGCCTTGCACCGACCATCCAATGGGCCATGGACTAAACGGCTCATATGCTCTCCAACTTGAAAGACCTTCTCTTCCCCCTCTTGGAAACAGGCTAGCGATGAGGTATCAAAATGCAGTTATATAAGCTATCACTTTTGCAATGAAAGATCAGCTCATCGAAGGAAAAAGGGCTAGCATCATTTCTCCATTGGGGAGATACCACTTTTGAAATGAAAGATCAATTTTGGAGAAACAAGTTGCGCCTTGAAGTTGGTCGAATAAGTCGTCGATACGTGGCAATGGATAACGATTTTTAATAGTAAGTTTGTTGAGTTCTCGATAATCGATGCACATACGAAACGAACCATCCTTCTTTTTCACGAAGAGAACAGGAGCGCCCCAAGGAGAAGAGCTTGGACGAATGAAGTCTTTATCGAAAAGTTCTTCGAGTTGGTTTGATAGTTCTTGCATTTCCGACGGTGCTAGACGATAAGGAGCCTTGGCCACGGGCATCGGGCCAGGCACAAGATCGATTTGGAATTCAATCGAACGAACGGGAGGAAGACCGGTAACATCATCGGGAAAGACATCAAGGAAATCACGAACAATAGGAATATCTTGGATCTTCCTTTCCTTTTTGTCTTTTTTCACCGAGAGAGCTAAAAACGGAACGTACTTTTGGCGTAAGTACTTTTGCGATTGAGCACACGACATGAGATTTAGCCTTCGAGACGTTGTGTTTCCAAAGACCCTAAGAACCTTGCCGTTGACAAGCGGAATGCGAATGAATTTATCACAACAAACGACTTCGGCACGGTGCAAAGACAACCAATCCATGCCTACTATGACATCGAAGCTACCCATTTGCATCGGGATGAGATCGATGGAGAATTTATGCTTAGAAAGAATAAGAGAGCAATCGCGGACGACGGAATTGATGGTAATAGAATTTCCATTGGCAACTTCAACAGAGAACGGTCGGGAAAGCTTAGTTCAAGGCATCGCAAGTTTCGACTCAAATTTCAAAGAAATAAAACTTTTATCGGCACCGGTATCAAATAAAATAGAAGCCAAATGATAGTTCACCAAAAACATACCGTTCACAACATCGTTTGCCACTTGAGCTTGATTTGCATTCATCATAAACGTCCGCCCTTGATTACCATGGTTGACTTGATGTGCTTGTTGTGGAGGTGGAGGTGGTGCTTGGATTGTTTGGATGGGTTGGATGAGTGATGCATTGAGTTGGGAAATTTGGGGTTGGTAAGATTGAACTTGGTAAGCTTGTGTTTGGTAGTATGGTATGGTTACGGTTTGAGCTTGGTTGGCAAAAGCTAAACGTGGGCAATTTTGGCGGAAATGGTTGGGATCACCACAATTAAAGCAAGCTCGGGGTTGTTGGGGTTGGTTTGATGGGTATGGTGCATAGCGGTTTTGGGCATTTTGGGGAAAGTTTCTTGGTTGGGTTGGTGGGTTAGGTTGGTTGGGTTGGTTTCGTTGGGTGGATCGGCATGTGTTGGAGAAGTGACCAAATCGGTTACAAATTGTACAATGGCGACACGGCGAGTTCGTTTGGTGGTGAAGTTGGCAAGTGTTACATAGTGGGGAGTTACCAATATAAGGTTTTCGGTTTTGGGGAAATGTTTGGGCTTGTTGTGGTGGTTGAGGTTGGGTGACGGCAAAGTTTCGGTAATTAGTCTTGGGTTTCTTCTTGTTGTTGTTGTTGTTGTGTCGGGAGGAGTTGGAGTAGTTTATAGCTTGTGGTGCGGGTTCAATCTTGGCTTGGGGAGCGGGCTCGGTTTTGGCTTTCTCGATTGTTTTCTTGAGGGTTAGGGTACCCTCCTTCACGTGATTTTCCGATAGCCAACCGGCTAACGTGATGGCTTCCTCAAGGTTCGCGGGTTTGCTACTCATGACCGAGTCCCGGATTTTCATCGATAAACCCCCAATATATTTGTCAATTTCACGTTCGGTTGGGGTGACCAAGTGAGGTACAAGAACGCTTAGCTCGTGGAAACGGAGCGAGTAAGCGGCGTTATCACCACCTTCTTGTTTTAGGTCCCAAAATTCTACCTCAAACTTTTGGAGCTCGTGTTTAGGACAGAATTTCTTCTTCATCAGCGCCTTGAGCTCGGCCCATGGAAGAGCCATGGCCACATCCGTACCTTGGAGGTGCATGACACTACCCCACCATGTTAGGGCGGTTCCCTAAACATGCTTGAAGTGAAGTTTGTCTTTTTCGCTTCGGGGCATTCGCTGTGTAAAAACACATTCTCCACATATTCGAACCACTGCAACAACATAGTCGCACAGTTGGTTCCATAGAATTCGGACGGGTTGGCACTAGTAAATTGTTTAAGCAGGTAGGATGCGGGTTTGGGCTCAATAGGTGCAACAACGGGTGCGGGTTGGTTTGCTTGTATTTGGGTTATTAGTTCAGGAATCACAGCGGCCATTTGCTTGGCGATGATGGCGGCCATACGTCGAGTGGAGTTCTTGCGCGGTTGGCGTCTTAGCGGAGGCATGCTAAAAAATTATAAAGAAAATGGGATAAGTTTTTGGGTAAAAAGGAAATGAATATAAAGGTGTATAAAATAAAATAAGATTTTGATTTTTGATTTGTGAATCCTAGAGTTAGATTGGAGAAGATGTTAGTGTTAGATAAAATATAAAACTTTGTTTATAAATAACAAAACCGAAAACAATAGTAAATGGTTTTTTTTTTTGAGAATTTAAAGCTTAAAAATTTGAGATTTTGAGATTTATAGAGTTGGAAAAATCGTGCATGAACCACCATGACTTGATATTCTAACACTAAAAAGTTATATAAAACAACATATTGGAGTCTAAACATGTGTACGAACCACCGAAACTTTTTCATGTTTTCGACTCACATAACGATAATAACAAAATAAATCGAGATATAACGTCATGTCAAAACACTAGTCCACGAAATCACCGTAGTTCTATTGTTTTAACACCGAAAATTAGGATGGCGACCGGAACGCTCGCATTCGACTACTTAAAGTATTGACATTTATAACACGATTTATGGCCTAGAAAACGAGCATTATAACTCAACCATCCCAGGTAAGTAAATCACCTTCGATTCTTGGAATCTTTTTGTCAAATGGTCATTTTATAATTTCTCGTTTCCTATGATGGCAACAAACCCGAAATAAACGCAACCTTTAAGGGATTTAAAACAACGGGATCCAAGTTAATCTTGTAATCCATAAAACACAATGAAAATCTACTTTTTGCGTTTTAAGGTAAGGATACCTTGGAAATACTATGAAAGTGTGTGTATGTGATCATTTAGGATATTGGTGAATTTTAAACAAGTTAATAAATAAACATGCGATATGAACAATTAGATAGAGTAAACACGTATGAACACACGTATAGGACCCTAAGCATAACAATTCTAGGTCGTTACGTCTAACCACCTATCTTAATTGTCATGGCTATGATACCAATCTGTCACAACCCGACCAAAGGCGGCGGAACATGCCGGGGTGCAACGATTGCTCATAAGCGCATGACACTATTTAAAGCGACAATATTTAACAAACTCATTTCATTTCACAACATCAAAAATGTCACATAACCAAATATTCATAACTCAAATACAACAAAATATAACAAAATATAGCAAATCAAATATTGTTCATTTTTGCTAATATCCTAACGGTATTTGTGACGTTTTCTTCACCGAATTCCATAATCAACCTAGATGCAAACCTGTAACATTTCATAAAATAAAGTTTATCAACACAAAGGTTGGTGAGCAATTCATAAGTTTGAACAATAGATATATAGTATGAAAAGCCACAAAACTAGTATACAAAACCATAAATAATAGCTATAAACTTGGATAAATAGTTATCGCTAACAAGTTAGCGACACCCAACTATAAGGGGTTGCCAAATAGTTTAGGATTTTATAGTTATCGTTAATTGCATTACGTTAACGACACCTTGCCATGAGGGGTCGCCAAATGGTCTAGGATTTATAGTTCCACCATCCAAAAGCGATAAACACATAGTCAAATAAGCATAGAACACCAAATCGAGCAATTATTCAAGTAAGGTATACAACAACGTTTGTGGTTTAAGACCCAAGTATAAAACATTTAGTTTAGATAAGTTGAAATGTCACCCCCAAAATAAAAGATAGAAAACGGGGTATGAAGTTACTCACATTCAAGTAATAAACTTGAAAGATTGATTATTTGGAGATTTGCCGGAACGACGAGTTTAACGTATGAAACCTAAATAAAAGAAAGTCTTGGATTTAGAAAGGTTGTCTTGAAGATCTTTAAATAAAATAATTGTTGCAAAAACTAATCAATTAAAGTTCAAGGTTTAAAATGTAACTATTTAAGAATTTATAATAATAACCCTTTTAAAAAATGTAAGTTTGCTCAAAACCGTGTTAAAGTATCTAACCTTAATATTTACTTAACCAATGTTAAGTATAAGGTGGGGAAAATTCTAAAATGCAAGTTCCATTAGGCTAAAGATACTAAAACGGGTTTTTAACGAGTGTTCGGGTTGTCGGTTCGGGTCTTGACAAATGGTCAAACCCAAAGTCAACTTTCCAAAATATTAATTGTTATGAGATAACTCATTAAAACATACTAACACTTAACCAACTATGTAGATCTATTGTTTAGAACTAACAACGCACGTTAAGCGAGTGTTCAGTTTTGTCGGTCCAAACTATGTTATGAGATCAAGTGGGATCCAACTATTCCAAGTACTTAAGAAAATAATTAAAATCAGTTTGAAAACTATTTTTTAAAGAAATATACAAGTCTTGATAGCTAAAAACACACTTGTGTGTCTTAAGCGAGTAAAAGTCGGTATAGTTCGGTTTGGTTCGGTCTCCGTCTCACAAATAGTTTATAGATGGTTTCTACATGCCCAAATATCATAGAACTTGTATATTGGTTTATAAATGAAGAAAACTTAAATTTTACAACAAAAAAAGTTAACTACAAGTCTTTTAAGCAAAGTTTCGGTTTAGTTCGGTTTCCATCTCCCAACGAGTTCATAGATGGATTCCATATGCTTAATATCAAAGAACTTGTAAAAATGATTTTTGAAACTCAAATCTAGCAACAAACATGTTTAAACAACTATTTTAACAAAACTAGTAAACAAAAGTTCGGTTTCCAGTTTGGACCAGTTTCGGTTAAACCGAGGTTAGTCTTATACAAACCCACACCATGGAACTTGTAAATAAGATGAACAAACTAAAGGGTTAGAAGTTAGTCATAAGTGATATGTATAATAAGTTATGTGTGTGTAAATATATATCAAGAACACGAAGTCCTCCATGAAGCCTTGCCTTATGACATTCGAAACTTAACCAACCAGAGTCGGTGAAGTAACAAATAAAGGAAACAAGGGGTGTGTATTATATATATGTTGTACCACCACATTCAAGAGTTAGTAATGTTAGATGAATAAGTTAGAAAGAAAGACTATAGTTAGTTTGACTTGAGAAGTCAAAACTTCAAGAATACATAAGAAATAACAACCTTGAATCTATGGAGTTTTGAGAGAGTTTTTGGAGATGTAGCAAGAGTAAAATGAAGAAGATGGGTGTGTATATATAGGGAAGGAGTGAAGGGTTGGGTATAAAGATTCTTTTATGGTTTGCATAAAAATGGGTATGTTTAAATGGTCAAACAATGCATAATATAAAAAAACAATATTTTATATATTTTATATATTTTAAATGACAAGATCCAATATTTTATATATTTGAAATGTTCGGGTTACAAACGGGTCGGGTTTACATAACAAAAGTGACCCGAAATTGACGAATGCCACAATACACGGGTCTCAAACTAGTATCGAAATATAACTATGTCACACCCCCATTCTTGGCATAGGAGTATGATCAATAGTTGGTACCACATTTGTAAATATATCAGAGTTGCGAGTTAATGCGAAAGACTTTATAAAACATAAGGATCGATATTATAAATATTTACATTACAAAAGACGAGATGAAAGTCTCGTTTAGTATTTACTTGTTTATATGTTTAACAAAAAGATTATATTTTAATATTTAAACAAAATTATTCGAGCCATCGGATTCTTGAGCTTCTTCGTCTTTCAAGCTCTAATCTTGGTTACCTGCAAAATGTTAATAAAATACGTCAGCAACGAATGCTGGTGAATATGCTGACGCTAAAAATATTTTCTTTACTTAATCACCCCTCGAGACCACGTAAGCCTTGGCCCATCTTGGCTTAGGAATAATCAAGTTAAACAATCATTATAAACTCGAGTCTCTACACTAGGTCACCTCAACAAAACACCGCAGCCTTTCGACGTACTTATGCACCATAAATATACACAAGGTCATTCTCACTCAAACATACTTTGGTTCGGCCCATCGTGGCTGGGGTCGTGACCAGGCGTGGTGCGATGTGCCCACCACGTTCCACATATGTAAGGATCCAGACAAACGTACTACAGCCTGAGGGCTAGGCGCATACTCTTATTTACAATGTTTTTAGAGACACTTAGTCTCATGTAAAGTTTTACACATAACACGTTTGTTTGTTTGAAAACAAGTTTGTAAAAGTGGGGCGTATTCACCTTTCAAATGGGATCGGCTTCCAACACCGTCCATTGAGTCTTTCTTGCTATCTCGCACCTATAGTACGAGTATAACCTTTGTTAGTTGGATACACGATCCGGCTTAAGGCCTTTAGTCTTATTTATCTCGATGAACCTTTAGTTCTGTAACACCCTGTAACCGCAGCGGAAATGTAACCGGGGCGCCACAGACACCTCTGATATCAACCACATTGTTTATAAAGAAAACTGAATACATTAATATACTTCAAATTACATTATCTCGTATTTCATTACCGTCTAGGTGATACACACATCATACAATACGATACATAATTCTATTTATTATAATGTATCCTAACATCCCATACGCAAATCTTACACACATCAAGCACTTAGCACGTAAGCAATCACTTCATCTTAATTGTACCTGAAAAGCATGTGAGAAAACGGGTCAACTACGAATAGTTGGTGAGTTTCACAATTTGAGTAAACCATGATAAATCCATATCATAATATAATATTATCGATGTAATTATGCTGAGCCCACAAGTGAAACCTCTAACTATCACACACAACCCCCGTGGCATATCCCCCGCCCACGGACCTGCCCCACACCGCTATGCCTAACATTGCATAGCAAAATAAATAACAACAGAATAGACATGTGCAACTGGCTGGGAAACATCAGCAAATCCATGCCGGACCAGTTGGGTTTGTCAGACCAATAGTACTATCCACACTCTACCGGCTTTCAGTTAATCACTCGTGTTCCGGGGCCTTAGAATGTTAGCAACTCAGACAATTACCATCTTAGTACATTTCCGTACGATTCCCGTACAATAAAAAATATATATAAAAACACGCAAATCCATGCGTTCAGTATGTACTTAAACATTTCAGTAGTAACATGCTTCCGCCCCGGGAAAATATTTAAAAACAATTCAGAAAAAGGGGCTCGTGAAACTCACCTTAGCACATGCAAGCAGGTAACAACAATCATTATCAGTTAACACGTCCAATCTGTAATATGATCCCAACGATCGTTATTGTACAATTATTGTTTATATAATCTTTAACCGTGTTAACCGGTACATCTGGGGACACTGTTAACTCAGAATTGTACCCGTTCCGGGGGCAATGTTAACCCAGAACACTTCTCCGGACTCAGATTGTGATTTCGTTTAGAGTTCACTAGTCAAATTTCTATTAGTCGTTTTTCCCGTTTTGCGTGCCTAGCACGGTTATCCGTTTTTACGTTTCAAAAATGAGTTTGGTCACACACGACCCGAAAATAGTTGTTGACTGATAATTTAATTGAAGTTGTGAAATTAGAGCTCGGTTTAGACGCCCCGATTGGCCGCGGGACCCGTTTCCGTCTTTAGTGCACCGGAAACTGTTAAATCGTTTAAAATTACCCAAATCATCCGAATTATTTTCGGATGATTTATTTTTACTTGTTTAACTCAGTTATCTGAAAATAGTTCATTTTTAGGGTTTTTATACACCGGTCAGCTCGTTTAGGTGAACTTTACCGGTTTACGCGTTTTAAACTTTAAAAGTTTGTTTTTGCACAAATAATTATCCGTTTTGCCTCGGATCTTGAAATTTTGCACAAATCACTTTTTGACAGTGGGGGATTTTATAAAAATATTTCCAGTATTAATTTTTATATTTATAATTTATTTATCTATTTTTAAACACCATTTAAACACTAAATATGTCGTAAATACCAAACGACCTTAGAAAAATCCCAAATTTTTTCTGGATGTCCCCTGCCATCCACATATTCCCCTGTAATTTTTCCAGAACCAAAATCTCTTTTTACATGCCATTTTCACTAAAACCGAGCTAGAAAACCCTATAACTCGTTTAACCGAAAAGCCTACTTAGACTTCTCCAACTGACCTAAAATTTTGTGTGTGACTTTTAAATGATATAAAAAGATTATCTGAAATTTTCCAGAATTTTTCATGATATTTAACTATTTTTCACCATTTTTAGCCAAAACCGAGCATTAAATTCACCATATATTCATCCTTTATCCAAAAATTACCAAAATTTCACAGAACTCTTATTTTCATGTATTTAACACCTCTGTAAAATTTCATGACCTAACTCTAAACCGTCAACAATCTGTCCAAAAACTCATAACCGAACATAAACCGAATATACCTTTTGTTTTCCACCACTACAAGCTACACACTCGTCTTTCCACCTTATTTACCACTAAATACAGAACCTACAACCAACATACCACAATACCAAGCAAGTTACACTCACAATCAAGCCTCTTACACTATAGTTTCGGTTATTGTTTCAAAACTAAAGTTTAAACCGTAAAAATTCGTTTTTGGTTCGTTTAACTCCTTTCTTGGACCAAGATCCCTTGTATAACCCGTATACATCACTTGATCATGCAAGAATCGGTTTTCATCTTTGAAACCTCATTTTCTTGCAAATAAACTCAAGAAACGAAGATGAAAACGTAAATAACTCGATCCTTACCGTGTTTTTCTTGCTACAAATCTCGGTTTTTGATCATAATGTGGAGAGGAAGATGGAATGTTGAATGTTTGTGTTGAGAAAAAAAATAATAAGGATAAGGGGTTAATACCCCCATCCGATCGGATCACATAGGAGGGTGGGTGGGACCCACCTTTCCATTCTTAGCCACCCATTTAGATTTCGGCAATCTGGATAATGTTTTGGATAATCTGGTTCAGTTCGTTTTTCGGTTAAATGTTTAACTCGGCTTAAAACGAGGCTAAAATGGTCGTTTTCGGCTTAAAAAATGAAATTTATATAAAACCGATTTAAAAACTTTAAAAACTTAAACCATGACTTCCATTAACTTAAAACACCATGTCATTAATATTTGCGCATCTTTTTCGGCTTGATCGATTGTCTCTTGCTCGGTTTGGTATTAAAGGTTTCGTTTAATGTACCGACGTACCATTAAAACGAAATTCTTTTTCTGTGCCGTATTTTACTTATCCCGAAGCATTAATGCTCCGTAAAATCACTAAATATTATAGATATCGTCTATAATTGAACTCTCGATTCTTTCGGGTTTCAATAACTATCGATCGATTAATCGCATATTCAATACGATGAATTATATATTCACGTACAATCAATACAGTGAACCATGTATTCTCGTATAATTACTATGGTAATTCATGTACCCGACATTAAATATAACGTAACTATTGTCTACCGGTTAGGGTATACTTGGTTTCGTCGGAATCGTTACATTCTCCCCCCGTTAAGAAATTTCGTCCTCGAAATTTTACACGCCCACTATCCCCTTCCGAGAGAAAGGTGGGGGTTTTTCCTTCAGAATTCACCCTCGCGTTACCAGGTATAATCTGGTCCTCGCTGCGAATTCCACTTAATCTTAATCTATAAAGCTTGGTGTGTCCAAACTGTTTAGTTTTCCCGTCTACTATCTCTACGGAATTATTTATGATAACAAGTATGTCTTCTATGAGTACTTCCATTACTAGTACTTTCGTTGCCTCATCGCTTAGGTACTTTTCAATCCGTATACATGGCAAAACATCATGTATAATACTTAGTCCCTGGAGTACTTTAATCGATAAACTAAATGACCAATCATGGAGATAGTCTCATGAGGTCCAATATATTAAGGAGCTATTTTCGGTTTTGCCCAAACCTCATATCACCTCTCTAAGGTGATGCCTTAAAAATACCTTTTCACCTCTTTCCAGTGACAATGGTTTCCTTTGAATGTTGGCATAAATCCTTTGCCAATCTCGCGCTGCTTTCAACTTATCTTAAATATTATAAATCCGATTGGTTGTTTCTCGAATCAATTCAAATCTTATGGCTTGATTGACGCCCATTTTCAATTTATCAAATTGGTGATAATTACTTCACTCATAGAAAGCTTCAAGCTCTCGATGCTTCCTTCCCCGCCTTCCAATAATGGAAGTAGGATGACTATTTCGATCTGAGATAATTGAAAATGGTACTCTACGACGTGATACCATTTCACCATCATACGTAACCATATCTTTCTCCAAACTCGGCCATTAATAAAATCCTTTCAGATATTCGTAACATCAATAGTCTAATCCGATCCCGGATGTATGGAATATTTCGATTTATGTGCTTCGTCCATGATTAATTCACGAAGGTCATGGAGGGTCGGGATCCAAACCCGATTTTTCCTACTCAAGGCATCGGCTACGACGTTAGCCTTGCCGGGGTGATAACGGATGTCATAGTCATAATCGTTTAACAACTCGACCCATCTTCGTTGCCTCATATTCAGTTCTTTCTGATCGAATATGTGCTGCAAACGTTTATGATCGGTGAAGATGGTGCACTTCGTACCGTAGAGATAATGTCTCCAGATTTTAGGTGCGAAGATAACCGCTCCCAGTTCTAAGTCATGAGTAGTGTAATTTTTCTCGTGTACTTTTAACTGCCGGGAAGCATAGGCTATAACCTTATTATTCTGCAACAACACGCATCCTAACCCTCTACGCGATGCGTCACAATACGCGACAAGACCACCGTCTCCATCGGGGAGACTTAAAATCGGCGCTTGGCGCAATTTTTGCTTTAACGTTTGAAACGCCGTTTCCTGCTCTTCTTCCCATTCATACTTTCGATTCTTTTGAGTCAGGAGAGTTAAAGGTTGGGCGATGCTGGAAAGTTCTCTATAAATCGACGATAATATTCAGCTAAGCCTAAGAATTGGCGGATTTCCTTTGGCGATTTAGGCGCTTGCCAATTCTTAATTGCTTCAACCTTATTCGGATCAACGTGTATTCCTTGGTGGTTTACAACGTGACCGAGGAATTGCACTTCTTGTAACCAGAAGTTACACTTGGAGAATTTTGCATACAACTTTTCCTGATTCAGAAGCTCTAAAATTATTCTTAAGTGTTGCTCGTGCTCTTTTTTTACTTTTCGAGTAAATCAGAATATCGTCAATAAACACGATGACGAATTTGTCGATGTAGGGTTTACAGACTCGATTCATGAGGTCCATGAAGTCCGGCGCATTTGTTAGCCCGAACGGCATAAATAAGAATTCATAATGGCCGTAACGAGTCCGAAACGCTGTTGTTGCAACGTCCTCCTCTTGGATTTTTCATTTGGTGATAACTATATCTAAGATCAATTTTCTAAAAATAAATCGCCCCTTGCAGTTGGTTAAACAGATCATTTACTTCGAAGAAGTGAATACCTGTTCTTGATCGTCACTTTATTCAATCCTCCCTAATCAATACATATCCTAACACTTCTGCCCTTCATTTCCCAAATAACACTGGTGCACCCCATGGTGACTAACTAGGTCGTATAAAACCTTATCCAATAATTCTTGCATTTCGGTTGGTGCAAGTTGGTAAGATGCTTTAGCAACAGGGCCAGCTTGAGGTATTAAATCGATTCTGAATTCGACCTGTCGGGTTGGCGGTAATCCAGGAAGTTCTTCTGGGAAAACTTCTGGATATTTAAGTATCACCGAAACATCTTCTATATGTTTTCTTTTAAATCTGTGGCAATCACGTTTGTTAAATACACCACGTCTTCTTGACGTAGTTATTATAACATCTCAAGACGAGATTAGAGTGGTAACATAATACCGTACACTTTTCTCTGTATCTAATCGCTTCATCGCCCGAAAGAGAGCTTCTAATCATCTTCTTTTCATATTTGATTTCAGCTTCATGTTGAGTTAGCCAATCCATGTTAACTATTACGTCAAAACTTCTTAACTTTACTGGTCGTAGGTCAATAAGGAAGGGTTAATCGTTCAGAATAGTAGGACAATTCCGAACAATTTAGTTAACCATTAGGGATTTACCGTTAGCGATTCTACAGTATAAGGTTCTATAGTTTCACTAATCGGTATCTTTCCAAATGATAGGAGGTTAATAGGAACTAACTTCTATCGACGACCGTAAAAATATCACTGAAGCCTATTGATTTAAAACTACAACATACTTAATACCACCTTGGGATCATGACGTGCTTTATTCGAATTACTCACAAAAGCACGGCTCCTTGCTTGATCAGAGGTTGATGCTTGTCATGAGGTTTGTCTTCCAACGACACCTTGGTTCAACTTGGGCAATCTCTCTTGAAACGTTCTGTACTGCCACAGTCATAGCAAGTACAACTGTTTGGCGTTATTTGATTTCCTTGGATGGATTGTTATTGAAGTTGTTGGGTTCGGAGTGGTTGTACACGAATGGGTTGGGGTTGCCGGTTCACATGGCTTCAATTGGTTCTACAATTGGGGCATTACGTCCATCTTTACCACACCTGTGGCCTCCTATCACTCAACATTCTTCCTCCTGCCGATAACCATATTTTCCACATTTAGGGAAGGACCCTTCATGCGGTTCATGTTTTCACACCAGAACTAGTCTTAGTATAATTCTGGGTTGTAGGACATACCTACTTATTCAAAAGCCTATCTTGCACTATACCTTTATCATTTCTCTTCTTTAACCCTCGACGTCTCACCTAACGTCCTTCCATTCCGCTTCCCATAGAGTCAAATATATCAATGCTGGCTTGTGACACAACCCTTCCAAAGGTTGTATATTTTACAAGATTGCCTATACTCCTTATCGATGGAGTTAGTCCCCCATATATCGCTCACTTCGCTTAGTTTCAAGAGTAATTAGCCATGTTACCAGACATGACAATTCCTTCAAACGATTAGCGTGTTCTAAGTGATCAGCACATAACATTTCTATCTGCCATAGCTCAGTTTCCAATCTATGAACTTAATTACTTGAATAAAAGTGCTCTAGCACAAGAATTTTAAATTCTGACCATACCGTCTGAGTAATAATTTTCTAACTATAATTTTGTACCATCGTGTTCCATCACGATACAACATAATCTACCAACATATCTGTAGCATATTTCACTACACAATGTTCTAGACTCTTACCAATATCCTTAACCATTTCGATCTTTTCTATCCACTCGCTAATCTATTCCTCCCTTTACCATCAGTAAACTATTAATAATTTCCTTAACACAACCATAAACATATCCTTCATACCGGATCTAATTCATTGCGGCTACTATTCATGTTTAGTTTATAACTAATACTTGTAGTCATAATAGTATTCGGTGGGACATTATCACTCTTAGTAATACCACCAAGAATTGAAATATTCATATTCATGTGATTGCTCGATCTATAATTCTGCGATCACATTTGCATCAACACTAGCAGTGATCTGTGATACGACATTCGGTATCATCATCTGCTATCTTTGAGCACTCAACTGAATCATATCAATCTCCATCATTGGAGTTACTCCCTTTATGTCATTCTGCCGTACTCATCCCATACGCAGTAATCAATATTAATCTCACCGTATAACTCGTTACCAGCTCAATCATAACAACAGGTACACATACACACCAAATATTATCATACATATTACACATACCAGTATCTAGTATATATGTCCCACAAATATAATAGCATATGGACTTAACCTAACGTCGGTTAACGTTTAAGTATGTTTCATAATTCTTGTCACCAACTGACATATAGATCTTTCTCAACAAAGATTAATGTTTAATATACTTGATTTCAATATCCTTATGCATGACAGCATAACCGATACATGCTCACCGTGAGCACCAAACGATTACGTACCACGGAGTTATAATATCCGTGTCTATTTGTATATCCGGCATACACGGTATACCACCTACGAACGAACAACCAACTATGTCATAATGATTCCAACACCTCTTTGTGTATGGGTAATCATTCTATTCGAGTATTCATGGGTATAGGCATCTAACGGATGTAAGGATAACATAGGGAGTTGCAAGGTTCAAGGTAATCGCGCAACCCATGTTGCCTTCAAATATTATCAATTACTATCATGGAAACTCTATCACTTGCTCAGTCAATGTCCTCAGGCGTTCTAGGTTCGCTAAAATCGGTAATTCTCGATCTGGAGGTGGTATGTCTCATATGTTTGAGAGTGAGAAATACGCATATATATTTCTATATATATTATTTTTATCTGCTCATTTATTATTATTATTATTTTATTTTATTTTATTTATTTATTTATTTATTATTCTTTTTTTTTTACCTTAATGGAATAGGAATGGGTTCACGTACAGGTCCGTCCGTACGTGAGGGTCGGCGGTTCGGGTGAACATAGGGGGTTATTAAGATATACGGTACCGGTATTGGTAGGGTAAGGGATTTATTAATTTCGGTTGGGAGTGACGGTTACTAGATATTTTTGGTTAATGTCAAACGGGAGATCTAACTTGGTACTATCATAACTATGGCCCGATAAGTCAGACTTATCATCAACCGATGCTCTAGAAATTTCAGCATCCTCGGTACTTTTATTATTTCATCCCCCGGTTCCTTATCCGGGTCCTATTTCTCAATACATGTACCCACGAGATATGTACATATATATATATATACACATTAGCACGTATGAATAATATTATATACTTTACACATATGTTGCCATTTTTACCTATTAATGTACCTAGTGACTTCCCCCGAATTCCCTCGTGCGGACAAGTCTGTTATTATGTTCCGGACCATAATAACTCACTTGTCCATCCAAGTTCATCCAGCTCCCGTCACTATATATTATTAGTTGATATTCAGATCCTACAATACTTGAGCTACTGGTTATATTTTAGGTATCTTTTAAAGACATCCTAATTCTTTATAACCAATGGCTCTGATACCAAGTTCTGTAACACCCCGTAACCGCAGCGGAAACGTAACCGGGGCGCCACAGACACCTCTGATATCAACCACATTGTTTATAAAGAAAACTGAATACATTAATATACTTCAAATTACATTATCTCGTATTTCATTACCGTCTAGGTGATACACACATCATACAATACGATACATAATTCTATTTATTATAATGTATCCTAACATCCCACACGCAAATCTTACACACATCAAGCATTTAGCACGTAAGCAATCACTTCATCTTAATTGTACCTGAAAAGCATGTGAGAAAACGGGTCAACTACGAATAGTTGGTGAGTTTCACAATTTGAGTAAACCATGATAAATCCATATCATAATATAATATTATCGATGTAATTATGCTGAGCCCACAAGTGAAACCTCTGACTATCACACACAACCCCCGTGGCATATCCCCCGCCCACGGACCTGCCCCACACCGCTATGCCTAACATTGCATAGCAAAATAAATAACAACAGAATAGACATGTGCAACAGGCTGGGAAACATCAGCAAATCCATGCCGGACCAGTTGGGTTTGTCAGACCAATAGTACTATCCACACTCTACCGGCTTTCAGTTAATCACTCGTGTTCCGGGGCCTTAGAATGTTAGCAACTCAGACAATTACCATCTTAGTACATTTCCGTACGATTCCCGTACAATAAAAAATATATATAAAAACACGCAAATCCATGCGTTCAGTATGTACTTAAACATTTCAGTAGTAACATGCTTCCACCCCGGGAAAATATTTAAAAACAATTCAGAAAAAGGGGCTCGTGAAACTCACCTTAGCACATGCAAGCAGGTAACAACAATCATTATCAGTTAACACGTCCAATCTGTAATATGATCCCAACGATCGTTATTGTACAATTATTGTTTATATAATCTTTAACCGTGTTAACCGGTACATCTGGGGACACTGTTAACTCATAATTGTACCCGTTCCGGGGGCAATGTTAACCCAGAACACTTCTCCGGACTCAGATTGTGATTTCGTTTAGAGTTCACTAGTCAAATTTCTATTAGTCGTTTTTCCCGTTTTGCGTGCCTAGCACGGTTATCCGTTTTTACGTTTCAAAAATGAGTTTGGTCACACACGACCCGAAAATAGTTGTTGACTGATAATTTAATTGAAGTTGTGAAATTAGAGCTCGGTTTAGACGCCCCGATTGGCCGCGGGACCCGTTTCCGTCTTTAGTGCACCGGAAACTGTTAAATCGTTTAAAATTACCCAAATCATCCGAATTATTTTCGGATGATTTATTTTTACTTGTTTAACTCAGTTATCTGAAAATAGTTCATTTTTAGGGTTTTTATACACCGGTCAGCTCGTTTTGGTGAACTTTACCGGTTTACGCGTTTTAAACTTTAAAAGTTTGTTTTTGCACAAATAATTATCCGTTTTGCCTCGGATCTTGAAATTTTGCACAAATCACTTTTTGACAGTGGGGGATTTTATAAAAATATTTCCAGTATTAATTTTTATATTTATAATTTATTTATCTATTTTTAAACACCATTTAAACACTAAATATGTCGTAAATACCAAACGACCTTAGAAAAATCCCAAATTTTTTCTGGATGTCCCCTGCCATCCACATATTCCCCTGTAATTTTTCCAGAACCAAAATCTCTTTTTACATGCCATTTTCACTAAAACCGAGCTAGAAAACCCTATAACTCGTTTAACCGAAAAGCCTACTTAGACTTCTCCAACTGACCTAAAATTTTGTGTGTGACTTTTAAATGATATAAAAAGATTATCTGAAATTTTCCAGAATTTTTCATGATATTTAACTATTTTTCACCATTTTTAGCCAAAACCGAGCATTAAATTCACCATATATTCATCCTTTATCCAAAAATTACCAAAATTTCACAGAACTCTTATTTTCATGTATTTAACACCTCTGTAAAATTTCATGACCTAACTCTAAACCGTCAACAATCTGTCCAAAAACTCATAACCGAACATAAACCGAATATACCTTTTGTTTTCCACCACTACAAGCTACACACTCGTCTTTCCACCTTATTTACCACTAAATACAGAACCTACAACCAACATACCACAATACCAAGCAAGTTACACTCACAATCAAGCCTCTTACACTATAGTTTCGGTTATTGTTTCAAAACTAAAGTTTAAACCGTAAAAATTCGTTTTTGGTTCGTTTAACTCCTTTCTTGGACCAAGATCCCTTGTATAACCCGTATACATCACTTGATCATGCAAGAATCGGTTTTCATCTTTGAAACCTCATTTTCTTGCAAATAAACTCAAGAAACGAAGATGAAAACGTAAATAACTCGATCCTTACCGTGTTTTTCTTGCTACAAATCTCGGTTTTTGATCATAATGTGGAGAGGAAGATGGAATGTTGAATGTTTGTGTTGAGAAAAAAAATAATAAGGATAAGGGGTTAATACCCCCATCCGATCGGATCACATAGGAGGGTGGGTGGGACCCACCTTTCCATTCTTAGCCACCCATTTAGATTTCGGCAATCTGGATAATGTTTTGGATAATCTGGTTCAGTTCGTTTTTCGGTTAAATGTTTAACTCGGCTTAAAACGAGGCTAAAATGGTCGTTTTCGGCTTAAAAAAATGAAATTTATATAAAACCGATTTAAAAACTTTAAAAACTTAAACCATGACTTCCATTAACTTAAAACACCATGTCATTAATATTTGCGCATCTTTTTCGGCTTGATCGATTGTCTCTTGCTCGGTTTGGTATTAAAGGTTTCGTTTAATGTACCGACGTACCATTAAATCGAAATTCTTTTTCTGTGCCGTATTTTACTTATCCTGAAGCATTAATGCTCCGTAAAATCACTAAATATTATAGATATCGTCTATAATTGAACCCTCGATTCTTTCGGGTTTCAATAACTATCGATCGATTAATCGCATATTCAATACGATGAATTATATATTCACGTACAATCAATACAGTGAACCCTGTATTCTCGTATAATTACTATGGTAATTCATGTACCCGACATTAAATATAACGTAACTATTGTCTACCGGTTAGGATATACTTGGTTTCGTCGGAATCGTTACAAGTTCATTATCTCATTTTACTTTAAAACCTTTAGTTGAAAAGTAATATTAATAAACCTTTAGTTTATTCATAAAACCCGACGTTTCTTCTTCTTTAAGAAACGTATTCCTTTCTTTATTATTTAAGTATACTCATTATACTTAAATAATATATTTTATAACAAAGAATATTAATACACATATATATTCATATATATATTTTATTTCTCTTTCTTTATTTCCTTTGTTATTTATTTCTTTGTTTATCGAGAATAACATCGACTTGGGGTATTAAGCTTTTATAATATTTTATTATTATTTTGGTCGGGGATTATGCTTACCTTGCTTGGCTTAGAAATACCCTCGACACTTGGGCAGCACTTCAACGCCGCTTGTTTTTCAACGCTTTACTTCGGCACGCTTCTCGAGGCACCAACACTTCACTACACGTACTTCGAGACGGTCATCGGGACGTCGGGACAGCACCTCCTTCTAGTTTGGAACGTCGTCGGGGAATGGCACGTTTATCGAGGTTTTGGGCACGATAAACGAGGTTTCAAGACACGGTTATCGAGACGGATCGAGGGCACGCTTTTCGAGGTTCTAATGAGAAGTTAGAGAGAGAGTAATGTGTGTGTTTTGAGGTGTGAAGGGTTCAAACCCGTTGCTGCCTATTTATAGCCAAATTTTGGAACCCATCGCGGTACGCGATGGGTCACTTGGCAGGCCTATCGCGTACCGCGATATAGGCCTGCTGAGTCAATGTGTAGACCTGCCACGTGGCAGGCACCGCGCCACGTGGCGGCAGACGTTGCCACCGTGTGCCACGTGGCACACGTGTCACTGCGTGTCAGATACCCCATCGCGGTACGCGATGGGGCTTCCTTCTGATCCATCGCGTAGCGCGATGGATCAGAATTTCAGAAATTACATTTTAGCCCTTGATGTTTGGAAATTGGCATAATTGATCCCTATACTTTGAAATTTTGACATTTTTGACCCGATATTTACGTGATGTTACAAACTATAGAAAATTATTATTTAAAGATAAAATTGAGTTCTTATCCATTTCATCTCAAGATCATTGTAATGACATTTTTCATAGTTGAAACCTTTTTAAAGATGAAAAGTATATCACTAAATTCAATCCAAAGATATATATTCTATTTGTGATAAGACCCTACTTGGCAGTTAATTTAGTGATCCGAACTTGTATCATTCACATATTTTTCTCATGCTACAAAGGTTAAATTAGGATGATATACTACCAATGATAATTATTATACACTTTAGTGCATCTCTTATAAGAGGGGAAGAGATACTAATGTAGGTAAGGTTTATGAGTTGTTTACCGCATGGTAAATCCACCTCTAACTGTATGAGTAGTTTGCTAAATTACAATTTGTGGCAAAGGTTTATCACATGGCAAACCTATTAGAGGTTTTTGAAAAATTAAACACCCATTGATAATCCAATTTATTGCATATAAATACCACTAACTATTCACCATTTTTATTAACTAAAATATTTCATCATTTTTATTCACTCAACCTTCACCATTTCTATTCACTCAAATCCCCAATGTCTAATTTCTCGAACAATGATCTCGGATATTTATACCACCGAACGATTCTGATAACGATATTTTTTCGAATGATAGTAGCATACACTTTTTCAAAAATCTCATCAAGCAAGCCGAAGAGAAAGACCCGGCAACTTCATCGCGCATTTCTAAAAAAATCATTTCTGAAACCTTTTTCACCAGTTTAGCAGTGTTGGACCGAATACATTAGTACTGAAATCTCTCAAAACTTTAGTTGAGAATTCAAAACTTGCAAGCTTCCGTTGGTGACGCCATATATCTCCGTCTGCTGCAAAAATCCCGTTTCCAAAAAGATCTCTCATTATCATTTTGTGGAAATCACCCTGTGAATTCATTTGATGTTGAAAAAGTTTCAAAATATATAACAATCTAAATAATATTAACTACAACAACAAATGTTGTAATATGCCCCCCCTCAAGCTGTCTGTAGCTTGGACATCGAAACCACGGCCCACTCGTAAGCATCGGTCGATTTTGATGGATTGGGTTAACCGGTTGTTCAGCTTCAGTTAGGCTAAAGCATACAGTTACTGACTTCAATAACTGATTGCATCAATATGTTTTGATTTAACTATATATACTAATATATTTTTTATTCACTAAAGGTTTGAAAAACACAAAGTTCAAGTTAGATTGAATGATTACTTTTTTGTTTACAAAATGAAAATAATGTCTTTGAAAACTGGGTCCATCAGTATTGTTTACTAATGCTAGTTGTGTGTGTTTAAGGGTAAACTTTGAAATCTATACTCTTAACAAAAAAGTTTTGCCGCTTGTCGCTCCGACATTAAACCTCACAATTTTTAACAAATTTATATTAGCAAAATAATAGTTACCATTCTTAAAATTTATGCTTCAAAATTTGTTATTTTAATATTTACTTCTTATTTTTTTTCAAGCATATGATATTTATAATTATCTTTTACTTCAAAATTGTTTTAAAGACTATTGTACAACGACTGTATTAATAGTGTTTAACGTGTTTATTGTTTCTTGTACACTGATTATTTGTTAAATAATGTATTTTCAAGAACTACTCGTGTAATACACGGGCCTCAAACTAGTTAGCTAATAAATTTTGAAAGTGAACATTTGTAATGGGATTAAAAAAATAAAAATATAAACACTTTTAATGGAACAGGGAAGTAATATATTTATTATTTAGATTAATCTAAGAAATTAAAACTAACCAAGGTGATAAGTAAGAGAATGACATTATTTTGGGCCAATTTAGTCAGGCCCAAACATTTTAAAAAAACAAATCAAGTTCAAGGGTAAGCGAACAAAACCAACACGTAAAACCGATTAGCCAAAAGCGATTGGGTATAGTTAGTGTTTTAAGCCAAAACGACCCAAACCCACCCATGCACACACTACCATGTGATTCATTTGAAGAACTTTTTAACCATTCCCTATGAAGTTCATAAGTATGAATATAAAAATAAATCAATAACCAGGATCAGAAATACCTTGGTGTAATTCTGAAAGTTGGACTTAAGAATGTGTTCCACATTAATAGGATCAGCAATATACACTTCACTGTGTGTTGGTGTGACAAAACGGAAAGTGTGGTGCTTCTTGGCAATCAAGGCCATATAATCGAAAAGGTGGTTGAAGTGTATGAGCATGCTCAACGTTGACCCTACTACGGGTGGCCGGTGATCATTTGACATCAATTCTTTCAAGTAAGATACAAGTAAAAGACACATGATTACAGCCGCAAACAAAAACACGAGCCCAATAAGTGTAACCATGAAGGGTGTTGAATAGTAAAACCCTGTGACAAGAAAGAAGATAGTGGGAATCAAGAGAGTGTTCATCTTAGAAATCAAAAGCAGCTGGTTGAGGAACAGATGATCATAATTGTGAGAGTAGGTATTATAATATTTAGTAGCAGGGTAGATTCTTTTTAGTAACCGATTTTGACAAAAACAGAGTCATGATTAATTAATTAGTGACGTGCCGGGCTGGCTAGATGATGTGAAAAAAAATATGTAAGGGTCAACATCATCATTATAATATTTATCATCTGGACCTGTTCAAGTTTTTGACATGAAATGAGACCATAAGATGGCTTGAAAGGTGATTAAAAAAAAAGATAATGACAATTTTACCCCTTCTTGGACTTTATGCTTTTACTGTTCCTCCAGTATGAGCAATGTATCCTGGTCTGCCTTAATCTCTTTACTAGCTAAGGTGATCTGATCAGGGTAGACCATATCATCCCAGTGATCATAGAGTTCCAAGTAACGATATGTCTTATCCATCCTGGTAATCAAATCGTGTCCCATATCAAGCTCCTCGCTTCTTAGACACCTATAGTAATTGAATTCCAAGATACCGTATCTCTTTAGACGTTTCATCAAATACTTTTACATGCACATGTCAAATCCCCACAAGCAGTATTATTTTGAACCGTATTCCAAAGGGGTGGTTGCATACGTGCAGTTTTGCATATTAAACTTGTTTAGGAGATCTGCTTCCTTCACGCTTTACTTCAATGCCTAAGAAGTAATGAAGAATAATGCGGAGGTAGGGTACCAAATAACCCACATATCTGTCATTAGAAATGCCTTTTTCATAGAGGTGAATGCCTTTATCATAGCCTCAGATGAACTAGCAATGACAATATCATCGATGTGATAATGTATAAACATATAATTAACAGATCTGTATTTTCTTTCTTGATAAATAGAGTATGTTCATACGTGCATTTCTTAAAATCATGGTTTATGATATATTGATCGATTCGACTATACCAGGCTCTGGTGCTTGTGTGTGCAGTGCCTTTTGTAAGAGGTAAACTTTGTGTTCCTCACCTATCTTTATGTATCCTTGCGGTTGTTACCATCTCAATGAGATTTCCATTTAGAAATGCCAATTTTACATTCATTTGATGGGCAAACTATTTGTATTGAGCTGCTAATGCAAGAACTAGTCTAATGGTTTCCAATCTGATTACTGGTGCGAATTGAAGAGCTCTTGATATCAGTTCCGAACTTTTGCTTGTATCATTTTACACCTATCGCCTTTTGATTAGTTGGTGGATCAACTGTCCATGTTTTGTTTTTTTGGTTATTGCATTCATCTATTCATCCCTAGCTTTCTACCAATTATCTTTAGTACAAGCTTCTTCATATGTGATTGGGTCCAAATCTGCATAAAACACAAAATCTACCTGATGTTCCTCATCACCCATCCTCTGAGTATTGACATACAGATCTCGTAAAGTTCAAGTCTTGAGAACCGCTGATATGATATGTTATTTCTGGAAGAAGTGGGTTCATCCAAAGAGGATACAGGTGTATGACTTTCTGTACATATAATTTCACTACCACTTTTATCTTCATCAAATAACACATTCTACTACAACAACCTTTTCACTTTGAAGGTTATACAGTTTGTATGCTTTGCTATTATTATTATAACCAATGATTATTCTCTTTCCAGATTTTTGATCTAATATGGTGTGTTTTTGGTCAAGAATGTGAGCATATGCCAAACATCCAAATACATTGAAATGATCCACCTTTGGTTTGCTTTCACACGATGCTTCTTTCAGTGTAACATTGTGGAAGTTCTGTTGAGAATGTAGTTTGCACAAGACTCTGCTTCTGGCCAAAAGTTGTTCGATAAACCTTTATCTTAAGCATGCTTCGAGCCAATTCTAACAGCGTCCTATTTTTTCTTTCAGCCACTCGATTATGCTGTGGAGTCTAACTAGTTGTGAGTTGAAGGTGCACTCAGGAAAAGTTTGAAATTGTGTACCACAAACTCACCATAATCAAACAAACATGTAAAACCGATTAACCGAAAGTTCGGTTATGGTTACAGTTTTGGGCCAAAACCGACCCAAAACCATCCACGCACACACCTCAAAGTGTCAACCCATGTGGAAGGCAACCATTTTGTCACCGTGTGATTTATTTGAAGATTTTATTATATATATGCCTCCAAAATTATTCAATATGAATATACAAAATGAATAAATAACCAAGACCAGAAATACCTTGGTGTAGTTTTGGCATTTGGATTTGAGAATGTGTTCCACATTAGTCGGATCAGCAATATGCACTCCACTGTGTGTTGGTGTGTGATAAAACGAATTAGCAATTAAGGCAATGCAATCGAAAAGGTGGTTGAAATGTATGAGCATGGTCAACGTTGACCCTACCGCCGGTAGCTGGTGATCATTTGACATCAATTCTTTCAAGTAAGATACAAGTAAAGAACACAAGAGTACAATCATAAACAAAAACACATGCAAGTCCAATAAGTGTAATCATGAAGGGTGTTGAATAATAAAACCCTGTGAGAAGAATGAAGATGATGGAATCAAGAGTGTGTTCATCTTACAAATCAGAAGCAGATGGTTCTTTGAATCAATGGAAGGTAGACTTGGTTAGTTTAACTGTTGTTTAAGCCTTACAACATTTAGAGGTAGGTTAGATTTTGACAAAAAACAGAGACATGATTAATTGATTATTGACAGACCGGCTAGATGATGCGAGAAAAATACAAGGGTCAACATTTTTATATAAATAACATTTATCATTTAGACTAATTCAAGTTCCTAACATAAAATGGCATGGACGATGATAAACAATTAGACAATTTTACCCCTTGCCTGGAATTTTAGATTTTATCATATCATCCTTACAGAGACGGTATTCGTTTTTCATACAATGCACATGTCAAAGCCCCTCAAGTAGTATACATACACATTAACTTGCAACCCAAACTTAACAGAACAAGCATGAATGCTTTGACCCACAACAAAAACAAGTCTACTAACATACTCCTTAAAGATGTAATACTATTTGACACAATGTAATCCCGTCCCTGTTACTGATTTCGTAAAATCATGAACAAGGTTCAAATCTTAGCATGGTGTATACTATTGGAGTAATTCAGGAGTATGAGTGGATACCTTTCAAAAGAAATCAAGTACCATTTACCACTAAATAAGTCGGTTTTAGTGATGCCTAAATCTCATGCGAGCTAAAGAAAACAATAACGAAAAAGAAAACAAGTCAATAAAGAACGAACTAACCTAATCTCCAAATTTGTGGGTTAACCAGGAAATTTTGCATCACCCATGATGCTTTTACCAATATATGGTAACATGAAATTGCTATTTGACAAAGTTTCTTAATTTAATTGCGATAGCTTCCCTTACCATAAGATTACAAAGACTTGATCTAAAATTAACAGACAACACTTTAAAATAGTCTAGCTTACTGGAAACTACCCATTACTTAGAAATTAAGTACCCACCACCATTAACTACTTAATATTCTTTAACATATACTATGGTAAAAATCCTACTTATTCTGGTTAAAGAATAAACCATCAAGTATCAACTAGCTATGGCCTCTTCATACATAGAGATTGCTTTTTGCATCACGCGTGCTTCATATACCACTTTACTATTCGCCTTTCCCCATGGATGAGTAGAAGCGTAATTTAAAGCCAAATCAATCGATGCTTGAACCATCTTTTCGAATACCTTTGGTGCGACCCGTGGATCATATCCAGCAGAAGCCATCAACAACAGCCCTATGTAATCAGCTTCAATCGCTATCCTACATATTACAAACACCCTTTTCCATCACATACACGTATAATCAATACTTTCTTATTCATTAACTTATAACATACCTATGGCAAAAACGAAGCTCTTGCTGAAAAAGACGCGATTTGTTGACACGTTCTTGGCTAAGAAGCTTATACAAAACTATGAACACAGGTGCACGATAGAGGCTCCTTGTAAACCACACAGCATAATGTCTCGCTACAACATGTGCAACCTACAACCATATACTCATGTTAACTAATAACAATAATTATTATTATAATAAGCATATATAGTTTATGAGGTTACAAGTAAACAAATAAACCTCATTCGCAATAACGGTAGCAATTTCTTCGTCGGTACTAAAGCGCTCTAACAAACCAGTAAACACGATAATCTTGCCACCAGGCAAACAAGACGCATAAACGGCATCATCCTTGACCACCAAAACTTCCCAATTCAACCCCTCCAGATGTGAAAAAGGCTTACTAGCATCAAGATTCAAAATCATTTTAAACCGAAAACTTCCCAATTCAACCCCGTTACGTTGTGAAGCGACATAGCCTAAAGCCTCTTTCTTGAATCCTGTTTCCAAGGCTTGAAGTACATGTTTCAAAATCATTTGAACCCTAACACTGTCCGGATCCATCTCGGGCACAATTCTGTCTTCAAATTCAGCCTTATTCTGGAGAAACATAGACCGGCCGAGTAGTCTCTCATTGTGAACCGACAATGGGATAAAACGTTTGCGTTTCATATACGGTAACCTCTCAAGATTCGTAAAATATACAATTCCCCCAATTCCAATTCCTAATAGTAGAGTTAGGGCTGCAATGAGGTTGGCTGGACGCTTCTGTGGGCGATCAAGATGATAATATCGAAAATGTGAAGCAGCAATTGGATAATTATTATTGGTAATTTTGGAACGAAGAGGAGAAGAAGCTGCTATTATATTAAAGCCTAATTTTGATCTTGTGTACCACGCCGCCATGGAAATTGGTTATTAGGAAGGTAAAGATAGAGAGAGCGTTTCAATGGATTGTGAAATAAGAAAGAGACGGCTCAGATTGAATTATGAAACCCTAATAATAGTTTTGATCTCAGACCCCATGATGCCATTTTTGAGGTTCAAGAGATCCGAGTAGCAGCAACGGCACATTTCCTTTTTCGGAATGAAAGGAAACGAGTATCTGATAATAATAATAATAATAATATCATTTTAGAGAGTATTCAAAATTTCAAGTAGCTACATTTTCTTTAAATGCATCTATAAATCTTATTTAATTTTGCACATGTATCTTTACATATGACTACTACTAAACGTACCTTCTTACATCATTTTTCTACACCATTTTTCTAACTATACATCCTCTTTAACTTATTAGATAAATTACAATTACCTCTTAATATTATTTATAACATTTTTTTCACTTAATAATCTCCACCACATATATCAAATTAAAAGCTATCAAGTATTACTATTAATTTATTTATTTTAGTATTAATATTGTAAATATTTATAATATCTTTTTTTTTAATTTTAATAGTATATCTATACTATATATAATGTATGAGTGATGGGCAAATTAAGACACTTGAGTTTTTAAGTAATTTACTACTTAATTAACAAATTGTACAACTGTTAAGGAGGGACAAAATAATCTATTTAGACAATATGATGCATTGTTAAACTTTATTTCCTTAAACATGGTTACAATCTTAACCCCTCAACTTTAAATAGTTTTTGTAAATTTTAGTATTAGTTACAACTTAGCCCTTTAACTTTTAACTATATATATTTTTTAATTTCACATTTAACCCAACTTCCACCCACGACTTTTAAACGGTTATAATTTTTTCATACGCTATTATTTTTTTAAAAATCTGGCACCATAAAAACGAGAATTTTATTCTCTTTAATTTGAGTATGATATTGCTTTAGTTTTTTTTTTAGTTTTAAAAAATAACATTTAAGTATTGGTATTTGCAATCTGGTTTCGATGGTTTTTAAATTAAACCATTAGTAACGGTTTTTGGTAAAACCAAAACAGAATCATTAAAAATTGAAACCAAACCAATATCAACATCAACGGTATGTGTTCCCGCTGCATCGCGCGGGCACCCATCTAGTATATTTATAATATCCTTATTTTACCTCTTTAACCTTTACAAAATAAGCCCGAAACTCGAAAACCTAAAACCCTAAACCCGAACCCTAAAACCTAAACCCTAAACCCTAAACCCGAAACTCTAAACCCTAAACCTGAACCCGAACCCTAAACCTTAAACCCTAACCCGAACCCTAAACCCGAAACCCTAAACTCAAAATCATTAAAAAATGCAACTTGTAAAAAAAATATGAAACCTTATTTTTGTGTTAATTTGGTAATTATATGATTTCAATGGGTAATATGAAATTTGGTTTTTTCCAGGGAGGGAGGGTATGACAAGCAACCACGAGGGTAAGTTTAGCCTGACCCTTATTTATGTATTCATTTTAGGTATGCCAACCGTCCCATTAGAAACACCATGTAACTTACACCGTTTCCTTTGTTTATTTTGAAACCATATGATAAAATTGTCGATCTTTCTCTAAATGTTTTCGGTCCTAAATAACGGTGTACTAGAATTAGAATTAGAGGTGGTTATTGGCCGGTCTAGGGGTGTGGTCGGGTAGTCGACGGCCACCCGACACCTCGCTAGGCCCGAATTTATTTTATTTTTTTTAAATTATATGTTTTAATTTCATAACCACTAGCTTGGTCTAGTGGCAAAGTGATATGACATCTAACAAAGAGGTTGCGGGTTCTAGTTTTAGTTGAGATATTTTTATACACAAGTTTTTTACACAACTCAAATCATAACTAAGTAAGTCCACTTCTTAATGTTTAAACCAAAAAAAAATGTTCCTTTTACTTAAGGCCCAAAACAATTTTTGCATTTGGCCCAAAAAATTTTCGCCTTTTCGGAGCCGACTCTGACTTTTATCTCAAATATAAAAAGACTGAAAAATAAAAATAAAAAAAAGGAAAACCTAAAACAAACTAAAAGTCATCCAGGGTCAATTTTTAATGCATATAGCTTTCTAAATCCCTTTCTTAAAATCTAAACTTTTACGGTGTTAATGTCTTTTAATCAAACTATATAAATATAAATAAATGAAAAATTTGACAACAAAGTGATTATTAAACCCAACATGTACTATAAATGATCCATTTCAACCTAAACACTTGGGCATATAAATGAACCTAGCATTTGGTAAATAGTTTATGAACCATTCAACTATTTTATAAATGAATGAACATGCACCAAATAAATAATGCATTCAGCTAAACGAATTGGCATGAACACATCTTTTGGTTGTTAATTTGTGTTCTTGAGCGTTTGCTTTACGTTCGTTTAAACTTGTTTATGATCGCTCGTTTATGTTCAATTATGTTTATTAATTTAATTTTGTTCAAGTTTGTTCGCTTATGTTCATTAATATATTCATTTAAAGTTTTTAGGCCCACTAAAATTCTGTCTACTTTTAGAAATTAAAATATTATTCAATACAATTTAGTCTAGTTTTGTTAACTTTTTAGTTTCAACACATTGTTATTGCTGTTCACTTTTACTTTGAGTTGGTGGTAGCTCAGTTAGTCAGTTATATACACGTGTGTACGTTCGTAAACATTTGTTTAGTCGGTTAACGAACAAACACAAAAAAGAAAACCAAGCTCATTTAATTGTTTGTGTTTGATAACGAATGAACACGAACATGCTTTGTTTGTGTTCGTTTGGTTCGTTTACATGCCTATAGACATGTTTTGACCCGTTAAGCAACCCGTGCGTCTCACCTATATGATATGATTGATAATAGACAAAAATTTTTATAAAAGGAACAACAGGATAATATGAGTTTCCGTTAAAGCCGCAAGACGATAATGCATTTTGTCAAGGGCAGTTTCGGTTAATTTAAGGGAAATTTTACTAACAGACTATGTATACTTAGCTTCAGTGGCTTCTTTCACTTCTAATGCAACTTTTTCTTGTATTAGTTTGTGTTTACAAAGCTTGTAAAAGAATCAAGTGAGTGTGTTTGCTGACGTGTCCTTACCAGCAATTATCAAAATTAAGTGATATATCTCTCAAGTATTTGTCACTGAAAATTCACAGGATCCTTCTCACTTGAATCAGAAATCTTCATAATATATCTTCTTTGCCTCTCTATTTAAATTAATAAATAAATAAAACTTGTCAATGAATTTTAAATTTATTCGGGTCGGTAAATACTCTTTGTATGATACTCACTAGGCATATAAATGAATTGAACATTCCGTGAACTAATGCCCATTCATTTGATAAACGAACGAACATGAATACATGTCTCATTCGTTCATTTATGTTTGTGAAAGTACATTTATGTTCACTTGTTTATGTCCGATCATTTACGTTTGTTTGTTCAATTACATTCTGTTTATCAAATTTATTTGTTGCAAATATATCTTTGAGATCATTTGACTTTTCATATTTAGAACCCCTTTGTTAACTTCCAAAATGTTGGTTGTACAGGTAATGGTATTTTAGATATTAATTTGGGTATTCACGTTAAACTATAATTGGTGTATGTTTATGTTCGTGGACTGTTAGTTTAGAATATTAACAATCGAGCACAAACAATAGAATATGTCCGCTCAAGTGTTCCACATTAATATGACCGGCAATATAGACGTCACTCCGTGTTGATGCGAGAAAATAGTTGGTATGATGTTTTTCGGCAGTCAAGGCCATACAATCGAAAAGGTGGTTAAAGTGCATGAGCATGGTCAACTTTAGGGCTGTAAAGAACCGAACCAAACAAAGCCTTGTTCATGTTCGCTCGTTTAGCATTTAACTTGTTCATGAACGGTTCATGAACGCTAGCTGAACGAAAAATCTTGTTCGTGACGAAATTGAACTTGTTCACGAACGCAAACGGACATGTACTATTTAAGAAAAGAAAAAAAAAGAAAAACTTTCTACATCCAAAACATTAGGGATAATCACTTTAAGTAAATATAAAGTTAAGCACTTGATATAATAACAATCATAAACATAATCATCCCCCAATAGGCGGTTTGTTATGTTTATGTCAACAAAGAACAAGTTCGATACTTAGATTTGTTGTTAGTTAAAGCAAGACTTTATAAAAAAAACATTAACGAACTGAGCAGAACATAAACAATAACGTTATAAGGTTTAAATCTTAGGTTAGTTATTACAAATAAAATATTATAAATATAAACAAACCTGTAACTAACGGACATAAACAAACAAACGAACATAACTGAACACATTACTGAACGTGCACGAACACAAATGAAAAAAAGCAACCTTTGTTCATGTTTGATCTTATAACTAAACGAACCAATTTTTTTGTTCGTGTTCGTTCATTTATTAAACACGAACTTCCCGTCGAACAGGTCATAAACTATTCACTAACATTCAATTCCTTTACAGCCCTAGTCAACGTTGACCCTACTATCGGTGGCCAATGATCATTTATCATCAATTTTTTTAGGTAAAGTACAAGTGTAGCACACAAATAGAAACATGAGTCAAGTAAGTATAATCATGAAGGGTGTTGAATAATAAAACTTTGAGGAGAAAGAAGATGTTGGAAATTAAGAGCGTCAAGAATGTCCATCTTAGAAATCAAAAGCAACTGGTTCATTGAATCAATAGGAGGTAGACTTGGTTTAACTGTTGTTTTAGCTTTACAATATTTAGTGATAGGTTACATTTTGATTGAATTAGAGACATAATTGCTTAATTATTTTCGGGGCGGCTAGATGATGCGGAAAAAAAAAAATCAAAGCAAGGATCAACATCATTATTATCATAACATTTCTCATCTGAACCATTTCAACTTTTTGACATGGAATAATGACTATAAACTGGTGTGGATGATAATAAAGAAAAAAAAAAAAAATTTTACCCCTTCTTGGATTTTTAGCTTTTACTTGGTTTTCAGAATGAGCAATGTATCCTGGCCTATCTTGAAATCTAATGATGCCAAATCCAAAAGAACAATAACCAAGGTGATCTTATCAGAGTAAACCGTATCATCCTCACTTAATACACACATTTTAATGGAAAACAAATCATGTGCCATATCAAGCCACCTTATAATAATTGAATTCCAAGATACAATATCCCTTTCAGGCATTTCATCAAACACCTTCCGTGTACATCATTTGGCTTGCGAATACAAATTGGCAAAACGTGTAAAAAGGGCATGCGATTCGTTAAAAGCAAGTAGACATTTTGTCTTCTTAGTGAGTGTAAAACACTGTTAGATGTCACATACACTCATCTTCTATAATACTCATAGTTTGTGGCTTGAAGACTTAACATTAATTTATTGTCTTTTGACTTAAAAAGCAGGCTCTTTTAATTTTGGTGCACTGCACTTTCAAAATCTTTACAGACTTTTTTATTTTTTATCGGCGACAAAATATAAAAAAGAAGTAGCAAGTACCAAAACAAAGAACAACAAACATTTACGAAGAAGATATTAAAGTACAACACAAAACCGACCACCCTACATTACTTGAACTCTTTCTTTTTCTTTGAAAAGCCAATCAGAATGATGCCCTCTTGAGAGATGGACGTGAAAAAATAAGACCCGTCCGTCTAAACAACCAACTCCAAATTTGTACCAAGAACGAGCAACTAAAAGAGACGTGATCATCATCCTCTTTAGTATTAGCACAAAACAAGCAATTTGGATCCAAACTCATAACCCCTCTCGACTTTAGATTACAAAATAACGAAATACGTTTCCTAAGCTTTCTCCAAACAAAACAATTTGAGATACCAGCTTTGCTTGTCAATGAAGGCTCACTTAATGCTTGAATTACAAGAACATATAGAATTACAAATAATAGGTTGTTAATCAAGAAATGCTAACATTAAGTACTAGAATCAATCATTTGATTAGCGTGTTACAAGTTATACCTTGGCATGAGATTACAAACACCTAATCTAAAACTAAAAGACATCAGACTCTAAAATAAACTAATCTAGCATTACTAAGAAACCGAATGTGGAAACAACTACTCTCTAGTCACCACTATTAACTACTTAATATTCTTAACATAAATTAGGTGATAGATCCAACTTATCTAGGTTGACGGTAAGACCATCAAGTATCAACTTCTCGTCCTCGTGCTATGGCCCCCTTCATATATAGAGATTGCCTTTTGCATCGCATTTGCATCAGATAGCACTTTGCTCCTTGCAACTCCCCATGGATGGGTAGAAATGTAATGTTCAAAAGCCGAATTATCATCTGATACTGGATCCATCTTTTCAAATACCTTTGGTGCGACCCGTGTATCATATCCAGCCGCAGCCATCAACACCAGCCCTATGTAATAAGCTTGAATCGCCATCCTACACATAACAAACACCTTTTTCAATCACGTACATATATAATAATCAACACTAATTACCTTATAAGTAATACACGGTCCCATGAACTTATAACATACTTATGCGCGAAAAGAATTTCTTGCAGGTAAGTAGGCGATGTCTCGACATGAAGTGGCATACCAAGCTTATGCATAATTAGCCGTGCAGGTGCAAGCCAGGGGCGCATTGTAAAACACTCAGCATGATGTCTTTTCACAACATGTGCAACCTACAACCATATATTCATGTGTTAGCTAATAACAAACAGATAGTAGCCTAATCCTAAAAATGTATATACCTCATTAGCAATAACGGTAGCAAGTTCTTCATCGGTACTAAAGCGCTCTAACAAGCCAGTAAACACAATAATCTTGCCACCAGGCAGGCAAACAACACGCATAAACAGCATCATCCTTGACCACCAAAACTTCCCAATTCAACCCCTCCAAATGTGATAAAGGCAAGTTTCTATTCAATGTTATAAGTATATCTTTTAAAACCGTTTTGACCCGAACACTTTCCGAATCCGTCGTTGGTACAACTCTCCCCTGAAACTGAGCCCTCTTCTTCTGAAACTGAAACCACCCAATCTGTTTCTCTTGATTAACTGTCAGTAGAAGGAAATGATCCCCATCTGTATACGTGCTAACATTCCAATAATATAAAATACCCCCGATTCCTAATACAATAAGGACTGAAATGAGTTTGGTTGGACGGTTAGATTGTCTATGTAGGCGATCAACACGGTAACATCGAACCTTTGAGCAATTACTTAAGTGGATGATGTAAACTTACTACTCAACTGACTGTTGTGGTTGATGATGGAAACTGGGGGTTTAGGAACAATGGTGATTCTGGAACGAAGAGAAGCAGGTTTTCCAAACCCTAATGCTTTTGATCTTCTGTACCACAATGCCATTTTTGAGCTTGCAGAGAGAGTGTAAACACAGTAATAAAGGGGGATCTGATATTTGTGTAGTAAAGTGTATGAGATTGGTTTCAAAAAATGCTTTAATAGCCAACTAACAAAACTCGGGTAACCTAATGGAAAAAAGCGACCACATAAGCTTGCAATCGCTGACAACGCTGAGTAGCCCAACCTCATTATCTTCTTTTATGTGGAAAATCCGTTATCCAAAGACCCACTATGAGGAAACCCGATTAAGATAAGAGCCATTCGATTTTCAGCTCAAATTATCAATTTCCCTCTCATGTCAATTAAGCTAAAACTCTTTTTGACGCTTTATAATATTTAAAAACACTTTAATACATTCTCTTTGGATTTCTAGTTTCTATATATATTGTTGACGTCTTTAAGCAGCAAACTCAAGTTTCTAACGAAAGGGCGATTGGTTCAACATGTATCAAGTGTGATAAGGTGTTCCATATCCTAAGAGTTTGAGAGTTCAATATCCTAAGGTGTGATAAGGTGTTTCATATCCTAAGAGTTTGAGAGTTCGAGTTTTAAGATGAACACTAGGAGTAGATTAGACTTTCATTAAAAAGGAAACTCATGTTGGTCATTATATTATTTGGACTATATTCATAGGAACTATATGTCCAAGACAACAATATAACAATGCTATCATTATTATATTTATATAATATAAAAGAAAAGTTTGGTGTCGCTAACCAAGTGGCGACACCAAACTTGTCTATACCATTTTGATTTTTTATTTTAGTATTGGTAGCATAGCGAACGTAACGAGAATAGACCTAACATCAATTTTTGTTTATCTAACGGAAACAGACTAAATTCGTGTAAACTCACTGCATCAACGTCCAGGACTGGTAATTCTTGGGTTTTATGCCATTTTTTTGTGTTGTTTTGGTATCATAACGAACGTAACAAAAACCGACCGGGTGGCAATTTTCTTTTTTATTTTTTTTTAGTTCCGGTACTGTAACGAACAAGAAAGAAACCGACCAAATTCGCATAAAGTCAATGCCTTTTGTTTTAGTTCCAGTACCACCATAACAAAAACTGACAAACTGCCATTGTTGTTTTAGTTCTGGTATCTTAAGAAACCGACTGAATTTACGTCGACTTATTATCTCAACGGTTGAGACCGACAACGCTCGAGTTTACCACCATTCAGATTTTACCAACCTACACGGCACAACGCCCCGGGTAAATACCTAGTTGACATATAATCACAAAAGGTCACATATCGAGCAATCATTCGAAGTACACGTTTAAACTAGGTTTTATGATGGACAACCCGTTCATGTCAAATATGCTAGTATTAAGTAAAATAATAATATGAAATCCGTGGGTAAAGTTAAAATACAAAGGAAGACAAAAATGAGAAGTGTGAGAAAATTTATGACCATATAAAAAATTCCTTAAAAACAAATTCAAAAAAATAATAAAAAAAATCATAATTCAAAATAAAATAAAAAAATTAAAAAACTAAAATGTTTCCGCTATCATTCCCATTCAAAAAAAATACAATTTTTTTTGACGGAAAGAAACAATGTCGAGATAAAAAACACAATAACGAAAATGAACAAAAGACACAATTATAACTAAAACAAGACACAATAGATCGCAAAATATAACACAATGCTGAACAAAATATAGCACAATATTGAGTAATATAACACAATATAAAGAAAAAAAGACACACAATGTCAAAGAAAAGAGACACAATAAATGACAAAATAAATACAAAACACAATGATAAACAAAAGGACACGACTTTTTCAGCTACCATTGTGTTATTTTTATGAGAACGAGAAAGATGGTGGAAACATTTTTGTATTTTTATTTTTTTTTTGTTTTTTTATTAAATTTTGAGTTATGATTTTTTTATATTTTTAAAAAAAAAATTGAAAAGTTTTTTTTGTATGGCTACAAATCTTTCTCATTCTTCTCGTTTTTATTTCACTTTTTAGAATAACTTGACCCTAAAATCCATTACATTGTTTAGGTATACTTTTACGGTGTAAAAAAAATTATGTAAAATATAATTATATATATATATATATATAAATGAAAATTTATATATATATTTATTCGATGCAAGTAATGTGTAGTTTACAACCAAAGTTCTATATATAGCTTTGCAAATATGTTTCGAACATAATTTTTTTTATAATTTTTATAAATCATTGCCTAAGGCTATGCGTAGTGGAGGGGCTATAAATTGGGGCGTTTTGCGTCGTGTGGCGCCCAGTCAGCAAGGGATGAGAATTTGTTTTTGGGGTGTAATGGTGTAGGGGCTACAATAGTTATATAATAATAATATATATATGTATGTATATATATAACACACATTAGAATATAATAATAATAAAAAAGAAAGGAAGCAGGCGATAAAAATTTGTAGCCCCGCCCATCGCTCCTCTTCTCGCCTAGGGGGACGGTGTTGTCGTCCAATATCGCCCCTTTTCGTCACTTTTTGTTGCCTATTATGTATGGCCTAATTAACTTTTGACGATGAAACTTTATTTTAAGTTTTTAACGTTTTCTCCGTACTTTTGACTTGGGTGTCTTCTGACCTGGTAGTTCTCATCACGTGGGTACAAAAACCTTTTTGGTGAATCAATATCTTGTCCAATGGTAATTAATTAGCACGTGATTGAGCATTGCTGAATGCTTTTTTTCTCTTTGTTTTTATTCTTTTTTTCTAAACGACACACAAATTATTTAACTTTGATGAACCAAAGCAAGCAAAAAAAAAAAAACTAGCAATACAAATACAGCCACCAAACATATAAAAAAATCATCATTCCCGTGCAAGACTTGTATTCCTTGATCTATTTTTCACCTACAAAAAGCTTAAGGCTTTAATCTCACCAATCACTTTATTCAATGAAATCCTTTCCCCTCAAAGACCACCAAGTTTCTTGGCCTTCAAATACACCATCTTGTTGTAAGGCAAACAACATGAAACACCTTAACTTTCCATTTTAACAATAAAGAGGTTTTGATGCAAGTTAAATAAAAAATCCAGAGATAAGTGCAATTTGCCTATGTAATCAACACTAAAACGCAACATACGACCCTAGTTTTGAATTTAGCCCACTTGAGCCCCCCCCCCCCCCCCCCCCCCCAAAGTGGTAACTCTCTCATACATTTTGAGCCCAGCCGTTACCTAGCATTAACAATCTGTTTTAGTTCATGTGAAAAAGACCATTATACCCTACTAGTTTGCGTCCATGTGGTTAATGCTGAAACCATTTGACTTTGAAAAACTTACTGATTTGACTTTTTTACTTGTACCTTAGTTTGGCGCTAAGTTTACTTTCAAAAGGTTTTTAAATTACCCGATTAGGCACATAAAATCCATTAACAGTTAATCTAGGCTGCAACTAAATTTGACTTTGAACCAGGTGCAACCAAATCTTCCTTTGACCCGACTGCAAATAAGTAAATGCATATTTCGGTTTACCAAACAACTCAAATATCGGTTTTACCAAACTAAGCAGATATTGGTTTACCAAACTAGTTAAACAAACCGGTTTATTAATCTTTGTATATCTTTTTTTAGTTTGCCAGGTTATTAAAAATAACCAAAATATAAATGTGTGTTTTATAACTCACTCGTGTTTGTTAATTTAAGTTAGACTTGGTTAACTGAGTTGACTTCTGTTGATCGAACACAAAGCATCATTAGAGCTTGTCCAACGTTGTCTAGTATCAACGAGCATCATCGCCCAACCTTTGTTGGATATTAGCTCTATAGAACGAGCCACGACTGCTGGACTTAGCTGAAAACCGTCATGCCACCAACAGATCCCGGAAAACAACATTTAGCCACTACCTTTGCTTCTTATCAGACCCTCTCTCTCTCTCTCTCTCTCTCACTTACTACCCGTCTCTATCGGTACTACATGCTTGTCTCTCACTCTAAGATGTAGACCAGAGGGTTACAAATGACCAAGGTGGGAGGAGCTGGAGGTTTAATTGATTAGGGCTTGGAAAATAGGGGTGTGATTACAATAATTCGTTGGTCTTAATAAATATACATGGTAGGATTTGACGAGGGGTAACAACTTCTGTCAAGAACAAATTGATATAATTAACCAAATCATAAACACACACGAAATTAATATTGAGTAGCTTTCGATATATTACAGAGGAATTATAACTTAAAACCCCTATTACACATAACTCGTGAACCACTTGTTAAACCCTAACTCGTCATGTGATTTATAATGTCTTACCACAACTCGGTTTATACAGACTAACCAAACTAGCTCGCCAAGACATTACCAATTATAATTACAAAAAACGTATTATAATTAGAAAACATAACCAACTATGATTTACTTGTCAATATTATCCCTTAGGTTCTTGAAGTCTGAAGTTACCAACAATCATCCCCTAATTTCTAACTCAATGTAACATCACGGAAATTTCTAGCCAAAAATGTCAAAATTCCAAAGTCAAGGGACCAATTATGCCAATTTCCAAATTCCAAAGTCTAAAATGAAAAATCTGATTTCTTGTCCGATCGCGATACGCGACGGCCTTAGAAACAACCGCGATGACCTTTCTGACATATTGTGACACGTGGCATACGGTGGCAGAGTGTGTCGCCACGTGTCACCGCGTGGCAACACGTCTGCCACGTGCCGCCACGTGTCGCCATGCGGCACAACGTCTGCCACGTGTCGCCACGTGGCAGGTCTAGTGTGTGACTTATCGAGCCTACGTCGCGATACGCGACGGGCTCAGCCAGAAGGCTATCGTGTATCGCGATGGGCCCCAAAATAATGTCTATAAATAGCAGCCACGAGATCTTCATAAATCACACCAAAAACACACATACATCTCTCTCTCTCTCTAAACATTGGGAAGCGTTCCCTCGATCCACCTCGATAAGCGTGCCCCGATTCCTCGATTTCCGTACCATTACCTTGATATTCGTGCCACTACCCGACGACGTTCATATCAAGAAGGCGATACCATCCTGACATTCCGAGCATCCTTTCAAGAAGTATTGGCGTCTCGTAAAGCGTGCCAAGGTGTGGAGAAGTTTTGTTTAAAAGAAGGTGACGAAGGAAAGAGTGTTAATCAAAGGAAAATCAAGCGGCGACGAAGTGCTGCTCAAAGTGTCTAGGGTTCATAAGCCAAGTAAAGGTAGACATAATGCCCGAATAAAATAATAATAAAATATTAAAAAGGCTTAATACCCTAAGTCGAGGTTATACTCGACACCTCGACATACAAAAGAAAATATAACAAGAAAGAAAAAGAAAAGAAAAGATATATATATATATATATATATATATATATATGAATATATATGTGTGTACAATGATTCCTTATTATAAATATTATTTAAATAATAATGAGTATTCTTAAACAATAAAGAAAAGAATATGTTTCTTAAAGAAGAAGAAACGTAGGATTTTATAAATAAACTAAAGGTTTTAAAGTAAAGAATAAATAATCGAGGTGGCGATTATAAAACAAGAATAAAGGTCTTAAGCCGGATTGTATATCCGACTAACAAAAAGTTATACTCGTACTATAGGTGCGAGATAGCAAGGAAAAGACCCACAGACGGTGTTTGAAGCAGATCCCAATTGAAAAGGTGAATACGCCCCAATTTTACAAACTTGTTTTCAAATAAGTCAAATATGTTACGTGAAACGGTTTACATGAGACTACGTGTCTCTAAAACATTTATAAGCAAGAGTAAAAACACTAGCCTTCAGGCTGTAGTATACGTTTGCCTGGATCCTTACATATGTGGTAAAATGTGGTGGGCACATCGCACCACACTTGGTTATAGTACGCTCGCCTGCGGGGAGTATATGACCATGTGTATATCTATGGTACCTAAGTAATGTCGAACGATGCAGTGTCTGCTGAGGTGCTTAGAGTAGAGACTCGAGTTTATAAATTGTATTGTTTTAACTTGATTATTCCTAAGCCAAGATGGGCCGGACCTAAGTTATGTCTCGAGGGGTAATCAAGTAAATATATTTTTAGCGTCAGCATATTCACCAGCATTTGTTGCTGACGTATTTTCTAACATTTTGCAGGTAATCAAGAATAGGCTTGTGAAGACGAAGTGCTCAAGCATCCGATGGCTCGGATATTTTGTTAAACTTAAAAATATATAAATGGTGGTTTTGTTAATTATAAACAAGTAAACTCAAAAGAGACTCGTCTCATCTTTTGTAATATAAATATTTACAACTTGAATCCTTATTTTTTTATAAGACTTTCGCTAATAATCGTAACTCTGATTTATTTACAAACATGGTACCAACTGTTGGTCGCACTCATTGGCCTAAGATAGGGGTGTGATAGGTTGGTAACAGAGCCATCGATCTTAGTGAATTGGGTATTAAAAGATAATACCCAAGCTTCGATCCAAGCATAGGAAAATGCTTTATTTGTTTATTTGAATAGGGATAAGATTGGCTGGTTACCCTTTCTTTCCCTCTCCACATTCTAAACCACCCATCAAAGATGTCTTTCGAGAAATTAATGTATTATTATGAACATGAAGTAAGCAGAGCCGGAAAATATTACAAATTTCCAAAGGACATCATGAGCAAAGATTACTATGAAGCATTCTTCAATTCCGACGAGGATCATAACCAAACCAAGCCATAACATTATCCCGGCAATGAGCAAAGTCCAATCTACCATCTAGATAACACTCCAAATCAAGTATACCAAACACCAAGACACTCGAGCTACCACCCTTCAAGTTTACCCATGTACCACCATCCGAAGTACCAGCATATCATCCTTATGAAATTCCTACCTATCAACCAACCGAGGTCCCGCCATATTACCCATCTGGAGGTTCAACACACTTACCACCAAATCCTCACCCTTCATACGCTTTCCTCTCCAACCGACCAATCAAGGAGGAACCAAGATCTCCCTCATCCGACTGGATGCAATGCCACTCAGATCAGCAAAGGTGGCATAGCGGAACCTCTACCATGGATGCTGTCGTCTCCCACCTCAATAAAGAAGGGCCATCTCAAGCCTAAAATGAGGGTGATGATGCCATACGAAAATTTCTGCATGCCTGCAATGTCAAAAGAGACTGCCCAAATAATGGAAGAAGAGGATCCGGAGGAAGAGGATCCGGAAGAGGAAGAGGAGACAGAAGAAGACCCAGAGGAAGAATACCCCGACAATCCGAATGAGGTGACGACACCAATTGAAGAACCATTCTCACATCAAACCCCAATTTATGGTTCTGTTGATCCCTACATGCAATTTCTTCAAGAGCTCAAAGGCAAAGCATCATCAAGCTTCCCATCGTATCAAGGTGAGATTCCATCGATTGAAGATCAAGCGAATGAAATCCGGGAGCAGAATGAGGCTGCTGAAGCTTTCTTTAACTACCAATCCGATGTGACTGCATCACCATGTCCGGACCCGAAGAACCATTTCGATGTTGTCATGATGGGATACCGTGATCCACTACCCCGCTACGGATATCCCAATGACATCCCTCAGTTACAAGAGGAGCATTTAGATCGAGCCTTGCATGAGACAGATGACCTGAGAAAGAAGATAGCCATTGATGGGAAGAAAAAGAAGAATATAGGAGAGGCGCTTCTTCGAAAATGCAACAAGTTGACCAAAGTTGTGAAGAAATTCATGAAGGACTGAAGAGGGTGTAATGAAGAATAGAAGTTTATGTGATATGATAGTATGTGTGTAATTTGTAATGAATAAATGTAATAAGAAAATAAGGATAGGTAAGTATATATCGTTTATACGATATATATAATGTTTTAAAATAGTAATATATATATCACTTATGATATATATATAAAACAAATAAAGATTGTGTTTAAATAAAAGAAATTTTTTAAATTTCAGATAAAAAGAAAAAGATTGATAAAGGAAAGAAGAATGTCTCAATCAAGTAACAATCGTGAAGCTTCTCGAAAAGAAGCCGGCAAAAGAAAAGAGAAAGAAAAGGAACCTGAAAATAAACAAGATGAAACAATCCCTGATAAATATTTAAATCAAATCCAAAAGATGATAAAAGATGCGGTTAGGGAAGAATCCGAAGCTAGATCACAATCTAGGCAATCAAAACATTCCCGATCCGTTAACCCTTCTCAAAAATCTATTAAGTCCCGTCCAAAACCATCTTATATCGAAGAAAGTGTTCATGAGTCAAATGCCGATGGAGGTGTTAGACAAGAATTTAAGAAACTCAAGATCGGTGGGTGTTCATTTAAAGATTTCAAGTATTATGGACCAAAGGAGTTTCATGGTGACAAGGGAGCCATCACAACCGTGAGGTGGCTTGAAGAAATGGAGACAATTGTAATAACAAGCAAGTGTTCCGATGAGGAGAAGATTCAATATTCTGCCCTCATGTTCAAAGGTGAAGCCTTGGAGTGGTGGAACACACTGATTCTGAGGAAAGGAAGGGAAGTGATGTATAATCTAACTTGGAATGAGTTTAAGGAGATGTTGATGACCAAGTTTTGTCCGATGCACGAGACCGACCAAATCCAAACCAAATTCCTGAATCACAAGGTCATTGGAACAAACCATCGTGAGTACAACACAAAATTTCACGAATACTGTCGATTGGTTCCCCAACTGGTTACCCCTGAATCCTGTTTCAAGGGTAAGGGTATTGAACAACGGAAGTCTGCCCTCAATTCCAACATCCCACAATGCAAAATTTGTAGAAAACACCATAGGGGTCGATGCCACTTCACTCCATCTTCCACAGCAAATGTCTGTGAATCGTGTCATAGACATGGCCACACTGCGGCCGACTGTTGGAAGAAAAAGATGACCTGTTACAATTGCAAGGAAATGAGTCATCTACGCTTTGAATGCCCCAAGATCAAACCCGCGACTGGTGGTGCGGGTGGAAGCGGTCAAAAGAATGAGCCCAAAAAGGGCAACGCAAGAGTTTTCGTCCTTGACACAAAGAAAGCGGCCGACATGCCGGAAACCGTTACCAGTACGTTCCTCGTTAACGACACATATGCTAGAGTTTTGTTTGATTCAGGTGCCAATTTAAGTTTTATAGATTATAACTTTTGTAGTCTATTAAACGAACCTTTAACCAAACTTAAAAAAATCTAAGCGTCAAGACCGTTAGTGGCAAAATTGTTAAAATCTTCGAAGCTCTAGAAAACGGAAAAAACTTGTTAGCCGGTTACATTTTGCCTATCCAACTATTACCTATGACTCTTGCTGGTTTTGATATAGTACTGGGTATGGATTGGTTATCCAACAACCATGCTCGTATCCTTTGCAATAGCAAGACCGTTGAACTTCGAGCCCCTGATAAACGAACTATTCGAATAGAAGGGGATAAAGATGCTGGCCAAGTTAGCCTAATCTCCATGATAAGGGCTAACAAATGTTTAAATCAAGGATGCTTAGCATTCATGGCCTACGTTACTAAAGAATCTAAACCCAAAGAAATCAAAGACGTTCCTGTTGTTTCCGATTTTGCTGATGTCTTTCCCGACGAACTTCCCGGAATCCCTCCCGATCGTGAAGTAGAGTTTAGGATCGATCTTATTCCTGGTACTGCTCCGATCGCCAAAGCTCCATATCGCTTAGCGCCAACTGAGATGAAAGAACTAAAGAAACAACTCGACAAACTTCTCGAGAAAGGCTTCATACGACCAAGTTCATCACCGTGGGGAGCGCCGATACTTTTCGTTAAGAAGAAGGATGGATCCATGCGCATGTGTATTGACTATCGTGCCCTAAACAAAGTTACAATCAAAAATCGTTATCCACTCCCTCGAATCGACGATCTTTTTGACCAACTTCAAGGCGCAAGTTTCTTTTCTAAAATCGATCTTCGTTCCGTTTATCATCAACTCAAAGTCCAATCCGAAGATATCCCAAAAACCGCCTTTCGAACAATGTATGGCCATTATGATTTCACCGTTATGCCATTTGGACTTACTAATGCGCTAGCTGCGTTCATGGACATGATGAACCGAATCTGTAAGCCTTACTTGGATAAATTTGTTATCGTCTTCATTGATGACATACTCATTTATTCTAAGATTAAGGACGATCATGAAAATCATCTTCGAACTCTGCTTGAAATTCTTAGAACCGAGAAGTTGTACGCCAAGTTCTCAAAATGCGAGTTCTGGTAACCCGAAGTACAATTCCTTGGTCACATCATCAATGTCAATGGTATTCAAGTCGATCCCGCTAAGATTGAAGCTATCTCTAAGTGGGAGATCCCAAAATCGCCAAACGAGATTCGAAGTTTCTTGGGATTGGCCGGCTATTACTGAAGGTTCATTGAAATCTTTTCCCGAATCGCTGTTCCCCTAACTTCTTTGAGTCATAAGAATATCAAGTATGAATGGGGAGCAAAACAACAAGAGGCATTCGATATACTCAAACAAAAGCTTACCCAAGAACCTATACTGGCCTTGCCAGAAGGTACTGAAGATTTCGTTGTCTTTAATGATGCGTCTCATTCTGGTTTGGGATGTGTACTAATGCAACGAAAGAAAGTAATCGCTTACGCCTCTCGTCAACTCAAAGTGCACGAAAAGAACTACACAACTCACGATCTAGAGTTAGGCGCCATAATCTTCGCATTAAAGATATGGAGGCACTATCTCTATGGAGTCAAGTTTATCGTGTACACCGATCATAAAATTTTGAAACACATCTTCGATTAAAAAGAGCTTAACATGCACCAACGACGCTGGATGGAAACTCTCAACGACTACGACTGCGAGATCGTTTATCAGAAGGCAAGGCTAACGTTGTGGCTGACGCCTTGAGTCGTAAAGAGCACGAAAAGCCAAAAAGAGTCCGAGCGTTAAGGCTAGAACTTCAAGTTGATCTTTTCGAACAAATCAAATCTGCCCAAACTCAAGCGATCAATGAAAACCAAATCTCCGACGAAAAACGTAACGGCACCATTGACTCGCTAGTCAAAGGTGACGATGGTATCCTTAGAATGGGAAACCAGTTTTGGGTACCAATCTTTGGGGAATTACATGAAAAGATTATGAATGAAGCCCATAAGTCCAAATACATGATGCACCCCGGTAGTGACAAAATGTATCAAAATCTCAAACCTAACTACTGGTGGAATGGGATGAAAAGGGACATCGCTTCGCATGTTGCAAAATGTCTAACATGTTTGAAGGTCAAGGCTGAACACCAAAAGCCTTCGGGATTGCTTCAGCAACCCGAACTTCCCGTATGGAATTGGGAGTTGATAACCATGGACTTCATTACTAAAATCCCAAAGACGACTCGACAACATAATGCTATTTGGGTGATTGTGGACCGATTAACTAAGTCCGCACACTTCATACCTATCAACGAGTCGTACTCAATGGATAAATTAGCACGTATCTATGTGAACAACATCGTTGCTTTACATGGAGTACCGCTATCTATAATCTCTGATCGAGACAGCCTTTTCACATCTCATTTTTGGAATAGCTTCCAACAAGCGCTTGGTACGAAACTAAACCTTAGCACCGCCTATCATCCACAAACCGATGGGCAAAGCGAAAGGACGATTCAAACGTTGGAAGATATGCTCCGCGCTTGTGTAATAGACTTAGGAGGAAGTTGGGATGACCACTTACCCCTAATGGAATTTTCGTATAACAATAGCTATCACACAAGTATTCAAGTCGCACCATTCGAGGCGTTATATGGTCGAAAATGTAAAACGCCCGTGTGTTGGTCTGAAACCGGAGACAATCAATTATCTGGACCCGAGATAGTCCAAGAAACCACCGACAAAGTTCTTCAAATCCGCGAACGACTTAAGACGGCACGTGATCGCCAAAAGAGTTACGCCGATGTCCGTCGTAAACCGTTAGAATTCAATGTTGGTGACAAAGTCCTTTTAAAAGTCTTGCCATGGAAAGGCGTCGTTTGTTTCGGTAAGAAAGGAAATCTAAGTCCTCGATTCGTTGGACCCTTCGAGGTACTTTAGCGTATTGGCACTGATGCATATCGTTTGTAACTGCCCGAGGAAATGCAAGGGAACACGATGTATTCCACATCTCAAATCTGCGAAAAAGTTTAGTCAACGAATCTTTAGCAATGCCTTTTAAAGATGTGGAAATAAAAGAAAATTTAAAATTCATCGAAAAACCAATACAAATAGAAGATTCGAAAACAAAGAAACTCAAAAGACGAACTTTGAAAATTGTAAAGGTAAAATGGGACTCTCGAAGGGGACCCGAGTATACATGGGAACTCGAATCAGAAATGAAGAAGAAATACCCCCACTTATTATCGTAACGCAATCTCGAGGACGAGATTTATTTCAAGGTGGGGAGGATGTAACATCACGAAAATTTCGAGCCAAAAATGTCAAAATTCTAAAGTCAAGGGACCAATTCTGCCAATTTTCAAATTCCAAAGTCTAAAATGAAAAATCAGATTTCTTGGCCGATCGCGATATGCGACGGCCTTAAAAACAACGCGATGACCTATCTGACTCATCGTGACACCTGTGCCACGTGGCAACACGTCTGCCACGTGTCTCTACGCGGCACAACGCCTGCCATGTGTCGCCACGTGGCAGGTCTAGTGTGTGACTCATCGAGCCTACGTCGCGATACGCGACGGGCTCAGCCAGAAGGCCATCGCGTATCGCGATGGGCCCCAAAATAATGCCTATAAATAGCAGCCACGAGATCTTCATAACTCACACCAAAAACACACATACATCTCTCTCTCTCTCTAACCTCTCTCTAAACATTGGGAAGCGTTCCCTCGATCCACCTCGATAAGCGTTCCCTGATTCCTCGATTTCCGTACCATTACCTTGATATTCGTGCCACTACCCGACGACGTTCATATCAAGAAGGTGATACCATGTTGACATTCCGAGCATTCCTTTCAAGAAGTATTGGTGTCTCGTAAAGCGTGCCAATGTGTGGAGAAGTTTCGTTTAAAAGAAGGTGTCGAAGGAAAGAGTGTTAATCAAAGGAAAATCAAGCGGCGACGAAGTGCTGCTCAAAGTGTGTAGGGTTTATAAGCCAAGTAAAGGTAGGCATAATGCCCGAATAAAATAATAATAAAATATTAAAAAGGCTTAATACCCTAAGTCGAGGTTATACTCGATACCTCGATAAACAAAAGAAAATATAACAAAGAAAGAAAAACAAAAGAAAAGAATATATATATGATGAGTATCATTACAAAACTGTTAAATTATTTAAGAACTTGAAGGAACCATTATAAACTAATGTTTTTTATAAAATTCTTTATATGTTTATGTTATTTGAGTGTAGTTTTATCATTTTGTATATCCATATTTACGATTACAATTTTAAAAATTAGTTTTTTTATACATATCAATGTTTTATTTTACACATATGTAAATTTGTTAGTACATAACTTTTACACATATGTAAAATTGTGATTAATATATGTAATAATTTTTTTTATATAAAATATGATAAAACTACTCTTAAATAATGTTAATATATAAATAAAATTAAAAAAATATTTGGTTATTTGGAGTTCCTAAGAGTTTCTAACTTTTTTAGAGTTCTTAAATGATACCAACCCTATATATATATATGAATATATATGTGTGTATAATGATTCCTTGTTATAAATATTATTTAAGTAATAATGAGTATTCTTAAATAATAAAGAAAAGAATACGTTTTTTAAAGAAGAAGAAAAGCATGATTTTATTAATAAACTAAAGGTTTTAAAGTAAAGAATAAATAATCGAGGTGGCGATTATAAGACAAGACTAAAGGTCTTAAGCCAGATTGTATATCCGACTAACAAAAAGTTATACTCGTACTATAGGTGCGAGATAGCAAGGGAAAGACCCACGGACAGTGTTTGAAGCCGATCCAAATTGAAAAGGTGAATACGCTCCAGTTTTACAAACTTGTTTTCAAATAAGTCAAATATGTTATGTGAAAAGGGTTACATGAGACTACGTGTCTCTAAAACATTTATAAGCAAGAGTAAAAACACTAGCCTTCAGGCTGTAGTATACGTTTGTCTGGATCCTTACATATGTGGTAAAATGCGATGGGCACATCGTACCACACTTGGTTATAGTACGCTCGCCTGCGGGGAGTAATGACCATGTGTATATCTATGATACCTAAGTAATGTCGAGTGCTGCGGTGTTTGCTGAGGTGCTTAGAGTAGAGACTCGAGTTTATAAATTGTATTGTTTTAACTTGATTATTCCTAAGTCACGATGGGCCGGACCTAAGTTATGTCTCGAGGGGTAATCAAGTAAAGAAAAAAATAGTTTTAGCGTCAGCATATTCACCAGCATTCGTTGCTGACGTATATTCTAACATTTTGCAAGTAATCAAGAATAGGCTTGTGAAGACAAAGTGCTCAAGCATCCGATGGCTCGGATATTTTGTTAAACTTAAAAATATATAAATGGTGGTTTTGTAAATTATAAACAAGTAAACTCGAAAGAGACTATCGTCTCATCTTTTGTAATATAAATATTTACAACTTGAATCCTTATGATTTTATAAGACTTCCGCTAATAATCGTAACTCTGATTTATTTACAAACATGGTACCAACTGTTGGTCACACTCCTAGGCCTAAGATAGGGGTGTGACACTCAAAGTAGGTCGATCATTGTCTCCAAACTTGTCTATTTTGACCTGTCTGATTTGACCCCATGTTCTTGATCTTCTCGGCTTTCACAACCATATTGTTCTTCATCATCTCGGTCTTAACCTCCCGAGACTCCTTTTGATCCAAAATTGTGTTCTTTCGGCTCTCCCGAACTTGACTACATCCGTGACCCTAGCCATGACCATTACCTTGGCCGTAGGAACTCACAGATCCACTCCTTTTGTTACAATTCTAGTAATCGAATCAAGCAAACATTTATTGTCCTTGATCATCTTTTGTTCCCGAATCAAAATACGAGCACACCGTTCAGATAAAATCTCTGGCCAAAACATAAATCGTTCAAACTATATGTAAAACCTTGAATCGAACCTGCTTGTCCTACCCTAATTATAATCAAAGTTTAATGGTTAAAATAAAACTTGTTAAACCAATGTATAAAAATAAACTTCTGACTTTAATCTACTTTTTCGAATTCCCGATGGCACCAAAAACTCCTTGACTTAATTAACCCAACAAGAACTCCTTTTTTTCTTTATATAGCCGAAAAAATAATCACCGGCACTTTTATTTAATTCGCGGAGTGCCTTGAAAAAACTGATCGCACTTCCTTGATCAATCAAATTTGTCGGTTCCTTAATTAAATTGATCACACATTTCTTGATTGGCTTCTTTATTGCGTCTGTAATCGAAACTCCACATTAATCAACGACTTCTGATTACGGGGTGTTTAGGTGAGCTTCTAAAACTTGCTTATTTGCTATTTGTTTGTTGAAAAAAAAGTGTTTGGTAAAGCTCCTCCAAAAGCTTCAAAATAAAGCTTTTCAAAAGTGACTATTGCTTTTAAAAAAGCAAATAAGCAAAACAAAAAAATAATAAAAAAATAATCTAAAAGCTTACATAAACAGTAGGGGGTGTTTGGGTGAGCTTTTAGATTTGATTTTTTAAATTATTTGTTTTTTGAAAAACAAAAGCAACTTTTCAAAAGTTCCATTTTGTAGCTTTTGGAGCAGGTTTACCAATAAAACTTGACTTCCAACCCTTAACTCGATCGACTTTTCTATTGTCAGATCACGATTTTGATCAAACAACATTTTTTTCTCGTAACTGTTGGAACAAATTCTTGCTTATCGTTTTCCTTCTTGATCACGATTTATCCAAAAATCGACACCTCCTTATCGATCATGACCTTGATTGATGTCTTCGGTCTCTTCTTATTGATCACAACTTTGATCGATAAACACCAAGAGCTTTAACACTTTGATACCAATTCAAAAGCGAATTTCAAAATTTGGACTTAATTAATTCATTTGTTTAAACGGGTCCTAAGCGAATTCTTTCTGACAACGTGAAAAATGATATATATGATTGGTTATATATAACTCAGCAAATCGTAAACAAACACGAAAGTGTTCATAATCAATTTTGAGAGCATCCTAACGATGAGCTCATGACTAGGTGGTGTGAGAATTTGGCTGAGATTTGAACACGTAGAACAAACACAAACACCTTTGTTCCTAATGTGGTTTGTTTTGGTTTTTTTATGTGTTTATTTACTTCCTTTAATCTAACAACAATGAGAGTATCCTTGTTGTTCTTCTTGACATTTTGTAGGTGGTAGAGACTAACATCTTGATATGTGCCACATAGCCCAAGTGCTTGTCGATAGTTCAAGTCGTATTTTGCATGTTTTAATTATTCTTAGTTATTGTTCTTCGTATGATTTTTTAGTTTAATTGTGAGGAAATAAAGGTAGCAGTGGGTCCCCGAACCCATGTTTACTTTTAGGGTGTTTTGATAAGCTTTTAAAAATTGCTTATTTATTTATTTTTTAAAATAAAATGTGTTTGAAAAAGCTCATACAAAAGTTTTAAATTGGAGTTTTTCAAAAGTTGTGATGCACACTTCAAATTGAAGCTTTTCAAATTAGGTTAGAGTTGTATTTTGTTGTACCCTTTATAAAAAGATTTCCTTTCACTAATATGGTTATGAATGAATATTATGAAAAAATGATATAATTATCTCTCTAGTTTCTATATAGATTCTCCCTGGTTTCGTGGACCATTTGATTAATCATTTTGTTCTTATCACATTTGTTGGAGATCTTACTTGCTTTATGTGGATCAGTTTTTGGAGAGGAAACGTTTGGATATTTGTTCATCTATATTCAACTATCTATCAAATCCCTTCAAACTTTAAAGGTTGTTGAGCTAAACATCCAATGGTTGATTTTATCAATTCCAAGATCATTCTTATATGGATACTAGCTAGGTGGATTTTTGTTTTACAAAGTTTTAAAACATGTCTTATTTCCGTTGCAAGTAATTTTTATTTAGATAATAGGATATAGCCCATGTAATACGTGGGTGGTTAAAAAATACAACAAAAAGGTTAAATTTAATAGTATACGTAATAACATAGCTTACATTTGTGATTCACAAGATATAAATAGTGATAAATAAATTTAATAATTCATAAGATATAAATATTAATAAATAAAATTTTATAATTCATAAATATCTAAAACCTCAATTAATACAACATTTAAAGTTACATTTATAACTTTGTTAGTAATTATATAAATGGTAATAGTATTAGTTTGGCTACGTGAGATAATATTTTTCTTTAATAATATGAATAGACGTCAAAAACCCAACAATATCAACATTACTCTTTCTCAAAAAGGAGATGGATAGGTTTTTATGACAGTAAAAGTCTTTTGTAACTAATAAAGACTACATAGTTTGTTAATGCTTTTGTTAAATAACTTATTTTGATTTATAAATGTTTTAGTTGCCATTCTAAAGAATTTTTATAGATTATATATTATAATCAAAAGCATTGTCGGGGTGTACGAAGACAGAGTGTTTAATTGATACACCACAAGCTGATGGTATATATAGAGGTAGGGTACCAAAAAGACCCAAAAAACCTTAAGTACCACCCGCGGGTTAGATAAGAGCTCCTCACATGTCACCCACGGGACATACGGATCACCCGCTTAACCGTCTAAGGAAGAAACACCCACATGACGTATGCGGAAGCATCCTGGCACCCTCAGAAGTCATCCGCAAGACGAAGTACCCATCCGCACAAAATGACCAGGAGGCAATGCCTCAGGAACATCTGTGAATAACTAACTACTTTCTAGAAGATTTACCAAGATGCTTTCTTGGGCAATACGTGATCTCTCGGCCAATTAATGAAGGACACCTGGCAAGGCCGTTATAACCGTGCACATGGCCAGGGTTATTTGTCATCCTATCTCATAAGGACGCGTGTCCAGGTTGTTATACATGCAAATGCAACGTATAGCTGATCCTATCATATGAGGACACGTGTCCAGGTGGTTACGAGAGCATCTTCTGAAAAGGACAGCTGACCCAATCACCTTCCCACATCCTTCGGCTATTAATACCCTCTCAATCTTCATGAGGTATTCATTCACTCCCACTATACACTCACTATATACTTAAGTACTTATCTTCATCAGGATTGTACTTATTCTCACGCCGGAGGGTGGCTACGGGAAAATCCCCCTCTTGTCCTTCCCGTAACGAGCTCACGGTGTCTGTTTTGCAGGTTCGTCACTGTACTTCAGGGATTTAGGCTTGTATCGTACTGGTGGTTATTCGTATCCTACCCTGTGGACTCATTGGATCTAAGACCCATCAAGGGGAGTAGATCCGTGTTTCTTCATTGGCGCCATCCGTGCTTGTGTTAGAACAACGATAATTCAGTGTTTTTTGGTTCGTTGTGCGACATGAGTCAAATTCCTGAAGGGCCGACGGGAACTCCTGCACCTGCTTCACGTGTTACGGGTACAGAAATACCTGAAGGTTTAGCTTCAAGTATTTTTGCACGTGTCACGACTCCTGTGTAACAACTCGGTCTTTAATTTATTATTTTAATAAACGTAACCCGACCCGTTTCTATATTCGGGGAATTTAAACGATAAATATCGTGTTTACTGAATAATTATTATTTTATTATTAATTTCTTATCATACTTATTTAATATAAAAAAATATATATGTAAATAACTTTTAAAGATATGCACTTTGAACCCTTAACTAAACTTTAACCTATATATGTTTCCAATTTCAATCTCTATGGACTATAGTGCAAATTATATATAATAATAACCCATTTTCATAATTTGGATAACCCATATCTAATCCCCAAATCCAAACCCTAATCCCTAACCCGATTCAGTTGGGTTTTCATGATCCTTAATTCTCGAAACATTTATAGAAATTTAATCCATACTCGTGTTATACTTACCTAAACCGGCTCTACCGACATTATAATTAAGTTAATAAGATCAAACAGATTCGTTTCTTGTGGCATACTTATCGAACCTAAACCCTAAGTCGTTATACATGTAAATGATTACATAAACGCAATTAACTTGGCAGTCACGTTCACCAAACCCTAGCCATCCTTAACCCCTAACTCAATTGAGTTATATGTATTGTTTGACTGGTTGTTCATCGTCCTTCGTCGCCGACCCTGTTCATGCTCAATTAACTCTCCTATAATCATCATTACATGTAATTAATCACACTATTTGAAGCCTAGATCATTAACCCCATGCTTAATTAATCGTTTATAATCTGGATTGAACGATTGATCGATCTAGGGTTAGTTTGTCTGGGCCTTTTCGTCTGCACTTTTTACAAGTTATCCTGTTTGCGTGTTTGTATCAAAGTACAAGTCATATCAGTTGGTTTGAGGGTGTGTTTTGGTTGCGGGGCGCGGGTTTGAATCCCCTCCAGCCCGTGTTTTTAGATTTATTTTTGTTTTTGCCACTTAATCATCTATTTTAACTATTTAAAGTATATTATTAAGTGTTATAAATAAAATAATTAGTCAATATTTTATCTAAAACCGTCACCATAACTAATCGTTTTCCCGAACATTGGCTAAAAACTACATATATGTGCATGCATTTTTATATATCTATATATTGAATTATTAACATTATTCAAGGTTTTGATTTATAAAAAGGGTTTGATTAATATATATATATACACACACACACTTTGAATATCACGCTAGTTAACATATAAGGTCTTATAAAAGATTTCGGTTATATATGGAATAATATATTATTTACAATAATAATTTAATAAGAAATCTTATAATAAAGATATATTATAATTAACTATGTTATTTTATGTATTTAAATGATTAAATTAACTTTTATACATATATTATTATATATGTATTTTTACCTAATAATCTACAATATTAATTATGTTTAAAATATATTTACAGATTTATTAAAAGGTCTATAAAACAATAAGCTTAAAGGTGTATTCATCAAAATTATACTCCATCCTCAAACTCTCAAGCTCTATTGTTACCCGCCAAAATCCTTATGTTTATATGTCGCACTTAATCTTTTAATAGGTTATCGTCAACGCTTGAATCGTCGTCATCATTCTTATTAGATTATTCTCTCTTTTGCTCGTCTACTAATGTGAGTACCACATTCCCCTATTTTACTCGTTTTCCACGTTTTGGGGACATATGCGTAAATTTTATTTCTCATATATACTTATACTCAAAACTGCAACTTTGTCTTATGTGTTAACTGTTGGGTTTCTATGGATATTTTAAACTTAGTTAACCATTTAACTAGTCACAATTAAGGCGGAAGCGTGATATTTACAAACTAAACATATCTATCCATATGTATATATATGTATATATTACAAGTTTATAGGAAATGTGTACATGAACAACCTAATTTATTCATGTTATAAGATTACCAATAATCTATTTATTAGAAACCCGAAGCAAGGATCAAATGATACGGAAAAGCTAAACTATCAAAGCTATAAACACTTACATTCTTAACCTTTTAAGAGTGTAGTTGATGTTGAAGAAGATGATGATGTTGATGCTAGACTTTCAAAGGAAAATCCTCAAACGGAATGTACCCCGAGCCTCCAACACACACCGAGCTATGTTAGGAAGCTTGAACACGAAAAACCGAGACCCGAGCCTTCCTTTTTCCTTTGGCCGTGAGTAGTAAAACAAGAAGAAAAGAAAGACTTGTTCAACTTTGTTACTTGAAAGTCTATATAATAATGATCAAATCCTTTTAAAACCATCATATCTTTGTGTTAGGTTTTAGTCAAGTAGAATACACTCAACATCCACCAAATCCTTGACAAAAATTTGACCATAACTTTGGGGTGTGGGGCCCACCCAAAACCGGCCCCAAATAAAATTATTTTATTTTATTTTATTTTTTTTTATTTTATTTTATTTATTTTATAAAGTATAAAATAAATATATAAACACCCCATCTTTTATAAACCATTTTACAAAAGAACATATAGTTAAATAATCATTCCAATAATAATTATTTGAATAAATAAATTAACCAATTAATTTATTTAACACTTTCAAGTAAGTATTCAGAAACCCGATTTTCTGAATGTATCGTGTTCTGTATTTGTCTCATAGATCTTATCTTAACAAATACATAATTGGTGTGTGTCTAACTCGTTATTGGGTATGACCCGACTTGGATCAAACACGACTAGTCACATTAACCTAATTATGTGTCTCGGGCATACGATATTCCAACAATCTCCCACTTGCACGAGACTCATAGGAAGTTAATGCTAATGGTGAATACCGCCTAACAACAGGTCACCACCCCTAGTGTGTTTGACTAAGTGCCATTCAATAACATCATCCCCTTCAAGTCCATACTTGATATGATATAGGTAAATCTTATCATTACATCCATTTGTTGCTAGATGTCCTGTCAAATCGAAGAGACACAGATTGATCATTCTCTCAATGATTTAACTTAACAGGCCTTAGACATCTAAACTCTCAACACATAAGAGGAACAAATCCCATCTTGACTGCATACATCCTTGTTGACATCTCTTATGATATCTGAGCTCTTTCTTTTACGTCATCGTGTTACCGAAATAACAAAGAAGAGAGTCAAGTTATCAGACTTGATGAAAAACCAGATCCAATATACATCTCAGGTCAAAGGACACAATGATACTCGCCTTTACTCAAGGATTACTTATGATCAGTTGCACTAACTCCATGCAGTGATCCTTGAGAGCGGATCATGTCCAATATTTGTATCCCACAAATATCTATGAACCTTGGTGGCAAACCTATGCCCTATATTCATCACATGAATATCAACCAATCCGGGTTCATAATAGTCTTACCTTCATACTTGTTCCCACAAGTATGATCGACTACGGACATTTAGAACAACATAAGTCATTCATGGATTAAACATGCAAATATAGAACATAACCCATTGAAAAATTAAAACATAATTAATTATCATAAGATACCCATTACATTTGTTCTTATACAAACACTAAACACAGATTAAATCCACTCACTAGAATACCGAAGTCCTAATGCACAAACATGACCCTCATGCTTTGGCCTATCGAGGAGCTTCGTGAGTGGGTCCGCAATATTTTGATCGGTATGAACTTTATGAATACATATCTTTCCTTTTTCAACTTCATCCCTTATGTAGTTGAATCTACGCTCAATGTGCCTCGTTTTCTGATGAGCACGAGGCTCCTTGATCTGTGCAATAGCACCCTCATTGTCACAGAATATTTCTAGGGGCTCCTGAATGGTAGAGATAATCCCTAGATCCATGATGAACTTTTTCATCCATGCAGCCTCTTGGGCTGCCATTGAAGCGGCGATGTACTCAGATTCTGTAGTGGATAACGCGACAACATCCTGCTTCGAACTTTTCCAAGAGACAGCGCCTCCATTCAAAATGAAGACATATCCTGACTGTGACCGAGAATCATCTCGGTCAGTTTGGAAACTCGCATCCACGTAACCCTTTACGACGAGTTCCTCCTCACCAGACCCATATATTAAAAACATATCCTTAGTCCTTCTAAGGTATTTTAATATATTCTTGACAGCCATCCAATGACTGTCACCTGGGTTGTGCTGGTATCTACTCGTTATGCTTAAAGCATACGAGACGTCCGGTCTAGTGCACATCATTGCATACATAATAGATCCTATTGCCGAAGCATAAGGAACATGCTTCATCCTATCCTGCTCTTCCTTAGAGCTAGGACTTTGGGATGAGCTTAACACGGTTCCTCTAGGAATAGGTACCAAACCTTTCTTAGAGTTTTCCATCCTGAATCTTTTCAGGATTTTATCAATGTATGCACTTTGATTGAGTCCGATCAATTTCCTTTGTCTATCCCTATAGACCTTTATTCCCAAGATATATGTCGCTTCTCCAAGATCCTTAATTGAGAAACGACTACTTAACCACGCTTTAACGTTTTCCATACTTGGTATATCATTTCCAAATAAAAGTATATCATCGACATACAAAATAAGGAACATGATTATACTCCCACTAGCCCATTTATACACACACGCCTCATCACCGTTTTGGACAAAACCAAACGCTTTGATTTCTTCATTAAAACGATGATTCCACATCCGTGATGCTTGTTTCAACCCGTAGATTGATTTCCTTAACTTACAAACTTTATCAGGATTAGATGGATCGACAAAACCTTCAGGCTGAACCATATGGACATCTTCCTCAAGATATCCATTAAGAAAAGCGGTCTTGACATCCATTTGCCATATCTCATAATCAAAATGAGCTGCAATGGCAAATAATATCCTGATCGACTTAAGCATCGCGACCGGCGAGAAGGTTTCATCATAATCAATCCCTTGAGTTTGCGTGAAACCTTTTGCTACAAGTCGTGCTTTGTAAGTATCTAAATTTCCATGCATATCGGTCTTCCTTTTGAAGACCCACTTACATCCAACCATTTTGGAGTTAAGTGGACGATCAACCAATTCCCAAACTTGGTTATCGTGCATGGATTGCATCTCGGCGCTCATGGCTTCAAGCCACTTGTCACAATCAGGTTGTGACATAGCATCTTTGTAGGAGATCGGTTCATCCGAATCGACCAAGTAACAATCATCCACAAGAAATCCATATTTCTTGGGAGGTCGACTAATCCTATTAGATCTGCGAGCAACGTGTGTATGATCAACCATTTGATCATCTTCAACATCCTCGTGCTGAAAGCTAGTATCGACCAACTGTGTATCATCCAGTGATTCTTGAACCTCTTCAAGTTCCACTCTTTTCTCACTAGGTCCTTCCATAAGGAACCTAGTTTCTAAGAAGTATCCTTTGCGTGAAATAAACACCTTTTGTTCACTAGGATCATAGAATATATATCCTATATCATTCTTTGGGTATCCTATGAAGATACACCTGATGGATCGAGCCTCAAGCTTATTTGGGGTGTCACGTTTAACATAAACTATGCATCCCCATACCCTTAAATATGAAAAGGATGGAACCTTTCCATGCCACACTTCATAGGGTATTCGATCCACCTTTTTGGTCGGGGCCATATTCAAAATACGAGCCGCTGTAAGTAGCGCATATCCCCAAAATGATGGCGGTAGTGAGCTTCGTGCCATCATAGATCGAACCATGTCCAACAGTGTTCTATTCCTCCTCTCGGATACTCCGTTATGTTGAGGAGTTCCAGGAGGAGTGAGCTGTGAAATAATTCCACAATCTCTAAGATGACTTTGAAAGGCATCACTTAGGTATTCGCCTCCTCTATCGGAGCGGAGTACCTTGATTGTTCGGTCGAGCTGATTTTGTACTTCATTTTGAAATTCCTTGAACATTTCAAAGGCTTCATGTTTGTGTTTCATTAGATACACATACCCATATCGACTAAAATCGTCGGTAAAGGTAATGAAGTACCTTTCACTATTCCTACTATTGGGCTTGAGAGGTCCGCATACATCCGTATGTATGATACCTAACAAGTCCTTAGCCCTTTCGTTTGTACCTTTAAAAGGTTCTTTGGTCATCTTGCCTTGAATACAAGATTCACACTCATCAAACGAACCTAACTCATTTGTTTTCAAAAGACCATTCTTTTGGAGAGTATTTACACGATTCTTGTTTATGTGTCCAAGACGACAATGCCAAATGTAGGAATCACTCAAATCCTTTTTGAGTCTTTTAGTGGAAGTTTGATATAATGAGCTATTTGAGGTATTGTCATGAACCAATTCATAAATACCATTGTTTGGTACAGCTTTAAAATAAAAGATACCATTAGATGATACATGCATTTCTGATTTTACAAATTTAAAGTCAAAGTTACATTGTCTAAGAAGGTGCACGGAAATAATGTTCCTAGTCAAACTAGGAGCATACAAAACATTTCTCAAAACAATTTCCAAACCACTTGGAAGCGATAAAGTGAAGTCTCCTCTAGCGACCACGTGCACCCTTGCACCGTTGCCCATGAAAAGATTCACTTCGCCCTTCTTTAAGTCTTCATTCCTTTTGAACCCCTGCAACCAATTGCAAATATGAGTTCCACATCCGGTATCTAATACCCATGTGTTAGAAGAAATAAGATTTAGCTCAATATTAATCATAAAGACATTACCCGAGGTATGCCCCGCATTCCTCTTGTCTCTTAGCTCTTTTAGGTAGACCGGGCAATTGCGTTTCCAATGTCCGGTCTCCCCACAACCAAAACAAGGATCATCCTTATGACCCCTCGGTTCCATAACCTTTTGTTTCTTTGCCATAACCGGTGATTTGCCCTTACCCTTAAGATGCACAGGAGGACCCTTTCTTTTTGCTACCTTAGCCTTAGGATTGGGTTGAGATCGATTCTTGGATCTACCTTCATTGATCGCAAACACGGGTAAAACCCTTTTACCCATGCTCGCCTCGGCTGTTTTAAGCATTGAGTGAAGTTCTCCAATGTTTTTGTCCCACCCGTTCATGTTATAATTTAACACGAAAGTGTCGAACCTTTTCGACAAAGAGTTAAGGATCAAATCCGTTGCTAACTCCTTTGAGATGGGACAATTGAGCTTGGCGAGGCGATCAATGTAACTTTTCATCTTAAGTACATAAGTTGAAACTGGTTGATTATCATCCATTCTACATGCATGCAAGGCTCGAACCGTTTCGAACCTTTCAACCCTCGATTGCTTAAGGAACATTTCCTTAAGTTGAGTAATCATGTCGTACGCATTATGGTTTTCGAAATCCTTTTGGATTTCGGGAACCATAGTCGCCAACATGAGGCATGACACTTGAATGGAATCTTCCGTGTGTTTGACCCAATTCATGTATTCGACCTCAGTTCCCTCTTCCGGTTCGTTGGGGATAGGTTTTTCCAAAACATGATATAATTTTTCTTGTTTTAGAACAATCCTTAAATTTCGGAACCAATCCGAAAAGTTATTGTGGTTAAGACGGTCTTTAGCGAGAATAGATCGGAGAGATACGTTTTGGACGTTAGGGATTATGTTGCCGTCGACGTGTGCGGCCATCTGCAGAATTTTAATTAAGTTCATTTTAGTGTTTTACATATTTTAATTATTAATACCCTTTTATATATACCAAATATAATTAATAATTAAAATCTAGAATCCAACGATAAACACGACTCCGGTTAGGTGACCTTTTTCCCATTGTCGGTCTATCAAGGTAGTTATTCATAACAATTGCAAACCCTTTTGCAACTTCTAGAGTTTATGGGACCGGTTCGAAATCATATTTCGTGTCGGCATGTTTATCCCATCAACACCTATTAGACCCCATGCTTGGGTGACCCTCTTCACATGGTTCCAATTTAAGTCGTCCTACTTGTATCAACTTGTAATATCAACATACAAACGGTTAGGTGACCTTTTTTCCATTTATATGCCAATATTACCTCAACATATTAATTTACTCTATGCGGTTAGGTGACCTTTTTCCCACTAAGAGCTTACTAATATGTTAAGCGTTATACAAAAGGATGGTGTTTAACTTGTTATCCTTAATTTTAAAAGGGATTTTTAGTTTTAATAATTCTAGTTGTAAAACTTTAAATCATGTTCTAACATGCATTTAGTAACATGATATTTTGAAACCATTTTTCAAAAAACTAATTTATAATAAAACCATTTTATTATGGGCGTGAGACGGCTAGTTAATAAATCCATTTTATTAAACTATGTGTCACGTAATTACCGATAATTATTAGAACCCGTTTTATGCTTTGTTAATTAATTCTATGTGACGAAGTTGATATCCTAATATCTAGCAACCACATAATCAAACAATCAATTAACAAGCATATACAATTATACTAGACACGAGCCACTAAGTTAGACCACACTTGTTAGCCGAAACAAGTGTGTGTCTTAGGTCCGATCCTAAGGGACACATGACACATGGATGTTGTAGCTCCCACTCGATCCCGCATCCAAATGCTTCGAGCATCTTCTTCAACCCCGTTGTGATCCATTGGGCTTGAACTTGGGCCTTAGCTTCCATAAGCTTCCATTTGGGCTTAATTGGTGGGCTTAGGTCCTTTTGGGCTTGAATCCCCTTAATGGGCTTGTGAGACCCATTATCACCATACCCGGCCCAATAAGGCCCAAACTTCCAATTTTGCAATCTTCTTTAATTTTACAAAACAAAAGTCCTAATACATTTTTCTATAAAATAAAATATTACAAACAATCTATTTATTACATACCCATATGAATAAATAATTACAAAACTGCAAAATTGCCCCTAATTAATTATTACAAACCGAAACTTGAATAATTAATTACAATTACAATCATCAACCACAAACAAACATCCATTTTGGTCTACGGCTCGGTCTAGTTTTAACAAACATAACCCGTTATGTCTTAGGAACCCGTTCCAAAACCCCTTGACTTTATCGGGCCTAGCCCAACTCATTTGGGCTTGACCCAATAACTTGATTATGGGCTTCGGCCCACATGTGCAAAACACATGGGCTTCGGCCCAATAAGAAGTCTCATGGGCTTCGGCCCATTTAACCAAAAATGGGCTTCGGCCCATAAAGCTTTCTCCCTTTTTTTTTTTTCGGTTAGCCCAATAACCAAAACAAGTGGGCTTCGGCCCAATTTCATCCGAATTGGGCTTCGGCCCATTAACCCGGTTTTATATATATATATATTTTTTTTTTTGAACAAAGCCAAAATAATAACAAGATTAAATACAAAAAAATCATGCATGTTTATTTTTGTATAAAATCTTTCAAGGGGAAAAATATAAAACCGAAAACCCGAAGCTTAGTTTCCCGTATCCCGGCTCTTGATGCCATTTGTTGGGTTTCTATGGATATTTTAAACTTAGTTAACCATTTAACTAGTCACAATTAAGGTGGAAGCGTGATATTTACAAACTAAACATATCTATCCATATGTATATATATGTATATATTACAAGTTTATAGGAAATGTGTACATGAACAACCTAATTTATTCATGTTATAAGATTACCAATAATCTATTTATTAGAAACCCGAAGCAAGGATCAAATGATACGGAAAAGCTAAACTATCAAAGCTATAAACACTTACATTCTTAACCTTTTAAGAGTGTAGTTGATGTTGAAGAAGATGATGATGTTGATGCTAGACTTTCAAAGGAAAATCCTCAAACGGAATGTACCCCGAGCCTCCAACACACACCGAGCTATGTTAGGAAGCTTGAACACGAAAAACCGAGACCCGAGCCTTCCTTTTTCCTTTGGCCGTGAGTAGTAAAACAAGAAGAAAAGAAAGACTTGTTCAACTTTGTTACTTGAAAGTCTATATAATAATGATCAAATCCTTTTAAAACCATCATATCTTTGTGTTAGGTTTTAGTCAAGTAGAATACACTCAACATCCACCAAATCCTTGACAAAAATTTGACCATAACTTTGGGGTGTGGGGCCCACCCAAAACCGGCCCCAAATAAAATTATTTTATTTTATTTATTTATTTTTTTTTTATTTTATTTATTTTATAAAGTATAAAATAAATATATAAACACCCCATCTTTTATAAACCATTTTACAAAAGAACATATAGTTAAATAATCATTCCAATAATAATTATTTGAATAAATAAATTAACCAATTAATTTATTTAACACTTTCAAGTAAGTATTCAGAAACCCGATTTTCTGAATGTATCGTGTTCTGTATTTGTCTCATAGATCTTATCTTAACAAATACATAATTGGTGTGTGTCTAACTCGTTATTGGGTATGACCCGACTTGGATCAAACACGACTAGTCACATTAACCTAATTATGTGTCTCGGGCATACGATATTCCAACATTAACAACTTATATCTTACTTGTTTATGTGCTTATTTGCCTTGTATGCTTCTGCATTCGGAGAGGTCCAACATAATCTCAGTCTAGTATGATTATACGCCAGTCGTTAGCCTTTGTGCTTCTCGACATCTCAGTTATACTTGCTCATTTGGTTAATTTGTTATTCTCATATGACTTGTTGCAACTACATATTTTTGTTATATACTATATGTACGTTTAAACTGGTGTGTTGCTCACTAAACCTTGTGTTGACAAACTATATTATTTTCAACGCATATACAGGTTATCGTGTGACGTGATTATCAAGATTGTTTGAAGCAACTTAGGATGCATGTTTGAGAAAAGATACAAGAACTTAATTTTGGATGTTTAATGTAATTGTTTATTTATAACTTTGTTGTACATGAATATTTGTTTGAAATTATTAGATATTAAACTTATAATGTTGCATGATAGTAACCTTGAGAGCTGTGACAATCAGTTCGCGCCCCGGCATTTCCGTCGTAGGTTGGGGTGTGACATCCTGGTTCACTAACTTCTGATATAACACCTAGAGGTTATACCCTTGAGCGTGTTACAACACAAGTTGGACCAACTCGTACCGATTTGGGACGAGTCACGGCACCGGAAAGATCGAACCTGGGTGACCTCGGACGAATAATGAGAGAAACTCGCCAAACTCGGTCAAAATTGGGTCTGGAAGATGATTCTGGCGATTCTGACCTAGCGAAAGTTTATCGTCATAGTTACAGGTCTAGGCGACCATTGTCCTCGGAGGAGTGGCTCCGCATTCAACAAGAGAATGTGGAAGCTGAATATGAGCGTAGAGTGCGTAATGAACGTTTCAATGCTCGCACTCTGACTTATGATGAATCTCCCAGGAGATCTCTTTCTCCTCTACCAATGGTGAGAGGAAGTCAGATCCGTTACAGTCAACAAACGGAACAAGAAGTACGGAGATTGCGTCCCCGTCCTCGCACAGACATGCGGATGCCATCTTACGTAGACGAGTTAGACAGTTACGATTCAACTTACCACCCAGGTGATTACAGTTATTATACTGGTGATAGCAGACTACGCTCGCGGGAAGTAATCAGTCACCCGCGGGACGTAGTCCGTCATACTCAGTATCACAGTGACGCGGAAGAAGATTTTACTAAACCTTACCGCCCAACTGCTTTTGCTGAGAAATCAAAGTTCATAGCACGCATTGCAACCGCACCCTTCCCGGTTAATGCCAAAATACCTACGTCGGTTGGCAAATATAATGGAATGACTGATCCAAGCGATCATCTCCAGAATTTTGTGGCAGTGGGGGGGGGGGGTGTAAGCTGGTGGACGCTCCCTTATTGGTGTCACATGTTAGCATTGACACTAACGGGGCAGCGCGTGAATGGTTTGAAAAACTTCCAGACGGTCAGATTTCCAGTTGGGACGATTTGGTGAAAAGGTTTTCCTAGCAGTTCAGTCAGCAAAAGAAACATACTCGTGATCAGTCAGAAATCCTGGATGTTTTCTGCCGGGATAAAGAATCAGCGGAAGATTTCATTACTCGATTTAATGATGAAATTTTGACTATCGGTGGGATCAACAAAGATATGCTTCTTGGTGCCTTCCGCAAGAATGTCAGATGCGAAGCGTTGATCCACACGTTAACTGGCAGAGATGGAATGCCTCAAGAATGGGATGATATTATGACTGCGGCGAAGTTATATGCCAGAACTGAAAAAACTTTGGGTTATAACAATTCAAAGAAAAAATTGAAGGTAGAATTTCAAAATCCAAAGACCGAATAAACAAGCGAAAGGAACAATTTGGTCCAGGCTCCAGCCGAATGCGGAAACCGTGAAGCCATTTTACGCAAGATCTTTGATCGGAAATAAAAACAAACAGAATGCGTCAACTCGGTTCCCTAATAGCTGGACGCCATTATCAAAAACTCCTTCAGAAACTCTCACAACTGAGAATATGAGTTTCCGTAAACCCCAACCGCTTACAAGAAGGTCGTTCCTGGATGCCAAGAAACACTGCTTATTTCATAATGACATCGGACACAACACGAACGAGTGCGTGGCCTTAAAAAATGAAATCGAAGCAGCTGTGAAATCTGGTAAACTTGAACATTTGGTCGAGGGTGTCAAACATGGGACTGATAAGGCTCCCGCGCGAGATAATCAGGGCCCATCCAAAAAGCAAGTTAAAGACTTTAATGTTCAAATGATTCAAGGAGGACATAAAATAAGCGGGAAGAGAAGAGAATTGGAGGATGGGGAATGGAAGAATGAACAAGTGATCTTCCCAAGAGTTAAAGGCGGACCATGTAACAAGAATCCCTTGATTATCACCGCTCTCTTTGGTCACTACAGATCACAATACGTCTTCTTTGACACTGGTAGTACATATGATATTATGTACGAACAATGCTTCGAACAGCTTGACGATGAAGACAAAGAGAGGTTAAAACCAATTCATGCTCCTGTATCCGGTTTTGGAGGAGAGATAATGCACCCGTGAGGAGTAATATCATTCCCGGTCACTCTCAGTGACGGGATTCATTCAAGAACTGAGGAGTTGAGTTTCTAGTCTTACTAGCAACTTCCAAACATGATATCATTCTGGGACGGGAAGCCATTGGTGATTTCAATGCTCATCCGTCCAAAGCTAATGGTGCGGTTGGAGTCCCAAGCCGCACAGGCGTAGCAATCATTCATGTCAATCGACACTGCTTTGCAACTGAAAGCTCAAAACCCAGCAAGGTCCCAAAACAAACACAGAGGACTGAGCCAGAAAAATGTGTATTGAATAAGAAGTTCCCCGATCAAACAATTGTGATTGGGACTGCTATCTCTGAGATAGTAAGAACATTCTTAAAGAAGTTATTGACCAAGAACATGGACATGTTCGCTTGGCAGCCCGCGGACATGACTGGTGTCCCGCACAGCATTGCTGAACCTAAATTGAGAGTAAACCCGATGTTTACTCTAATTGTTCAAAAGAAGCGGAAGATGGGCCTGGATTAGACGAAAGCTATGAATGAGCAAGTGTGAGATCTACTTCACGCTGGAATCATCCGGGAAATCAAATATCAGACACGGGTGACTAATCCGGTCATCGTTCCAAAGAGCAACGGAACGTGGCGGATGTGCATTGATTTTAAAGACTTAAACAAAGCTTGCCCAAAAGATTGTTATCCATTACCAGAGATTGATCTCAAGGTAGATGCCGTGGCCCCATTCAAGTTTAAATGTTTCCTTGACGCCTACAAAGGCTACCACTAGATCTGCATGGCGGCTGGTGATGAGGATAAGACAGCGTTCCGCACAGATCAGGGGACATTTTGCTATAAAATGATTCCCTTTGGATTGAAAAATGCGGGTGCCACGTACCAACGATTAATGGACCAAGCTTTCAAAGGCCAGATAAGTCGAAACCTGGAAGTCTACATGGATGACTTGGTAATCAAGAGCTATGAGGAAGATCAAATGCTGAGGGACATCGAAGAAACTTTCGAAACCTTGAGAAGTATCAACATGAAGCTGAATCCAGCCAAATGTTCATTTGGGATGGAAGAATGGAAATTTCTTGGAGTCATTGTGACGGGTGCGGGCTTCAAAGCCAACCCTAATAAAGTCCAGGCTGTAGCCCGCATGCCTTCTCCTTCTTCCCTCAAAGAGGTTCAGACACTCAACGGGAGGTTAGTGACACTAAATTTCTTTATAGAAAATCATGCAGCTAAATCTTACCCATTCGTTTCAACGCTGAGAAATTGCCTCAAAAAGGCACAATTCAAATGGACCGCGGAAGCTGAACAAGCTTTCCTAGAGGTCAAAAAGTGCTTAATGGAGTTGCCTACTCTTACAACACCTTATCCTGGAGAACCTCTGACGTTGTACTTATCTGCATCTGATATTGCCATAGGAGCTGTATTATTGACGGATAGGAAGACTGTTCAAAGGCCGATTTATTACGTCAGCTAAACATTTTCAGACCACCCAGAGACCAGATATTCAATGCTGGAAAAACTTGTTCTAGCCCTGGTCTATGCTGCTCGACGTCTCCGCAGGTACTTTCAGGGATATCCCATCAACGTGTTAACGGGATACAAGCTCAAAAACATACTGAGTAAGCCGGAATTGTCCGGACGATTGGCAAAGTGGGCCATTGATTTGGGTGAACATGCGATCGAGTATAAACCCAGACCAGCAATAAAAGGACAGGTGCTGGCGGACTTCGTTACCGAGGTTCCGCAGCACAAAGAGAAAGAATGACTGATTGAACAGCAACCCCAAGCACCTCCTGAACAAGGATAAGTTTGGTCATTGTTCATGGATGGGGCTTCAAGCAGTGAGGGATCCGGCGAAGGCCTCAGGCTAGTCAATCCCGAAGGCCATGCTACTCCATAAAATTAGACTTCAAAAGTACTAACAACGAGGCAGAATATGAAGCGTTTCTGGCAGGCATACGGATAGCCAGAAAGCTTGGGGTTAAGCATCTGGAAGCACAGGTGGATTCCATGCTAATTGCGGGACAGATTAACGATACTTATGAAGCTAAGAATGATGTCATGGCTTCATATTTATCACAAGCAAAAGACTTAATTCGCCAATTTTCCTCTTTCAACATTATTCACATCAAGAGGAGCGAGAATAAGTTTGCGGATGCCCTTAGCAAGTTAGCTTCAACAAATTTTGAGCACTTCGCTAAGGATATTCGTGTTGAAGTCCTTGATCACCCGTCTGTTCCAGACAATCAAGTTCTGGTAATTCAAACAGGTGTCGAATCATGGATGACACCGATCAAGGCTTATCTATCATCCGAAATCCTCCCAACAGAAAAAGCTGGGGCCCGGAAGATAAAACACAAAGCCTTGAATTACCAGATGAACGATGGTGTTTTGTACCGGAGATCGTTTCTAGGACCGTTATTGCGATGTGTAGATGCGGAAGACGCAAATTACTTAATTCGAGAAGTTCACAAAGGTATTTGCGGCTTACATGTAGGCCCTAGGATAACTGTGGCAAAGATCATGAATGCAGGATATTATTGGCCTGGCATGCATTTAGACGTTGTGCAAGAAATCAGGAAGTGTGACTCTTGCCAACGTCATGACCCCAACACTCTGCGTCCAAAAAAACGAATCGATTCCGGTGACATTTGCTTGGCCGTTCCAGAAATGGGCTATTGACATTATGGGACCTTTCCCAGAGCCCCTGGACGAGTCAAGTTTTTGATAGTAGCCATTGATTACTTCACCAAATGGGTCGAAGCCAAACCGTTTGCATCAATAAAGGCATCAAGCGTTAAGAAGTTCCTTTGGGAATTCATCATTTGCCGGTTTGGTCTTCCGCAGGAACTGGGAAGTGACAATAGGACCCGGTTTGCGGACAACGGATTACAAGAATGGCTGAAAGAACTTCAAGTTATCCAAAATTTCACATCTGTAGCCCATCCGCAAGCAAACGGTCAGGTTTAGCGAACCAGTCGAACAATCAAGGAAGGGATCAAAGTAAGGTTAGGGACTAAACGAACGGGTTGGGTGGACGAATTACCTCATGTACTTTGGGCCTTCCGTACCCAAAAGAATTCTAGTAATTCTGAGGCCCCCTTTAGTTTAACCTACGGCACCGAGGCCATGATTCCAGCTGAAATTGGGATCCCATCCACAAGAGTTTATTGATCGATGATAATAATCATGAACTTCGAATGAATCTTGACCTCCTCTAAGAGAGAAGGGAACTGGCATCGATCCGCGAGCACAATTATAAACGCCAATTGCATATATATTATAACTCGCGGGTCCAAAAATGCGAGTTTGATGCGGGAGACTTTGTCTTCCGCAACAATGAGGCCTCCGGGCAAGTTGGCCCCAACTTGGGAAGGACCTTACAAAGTTAAACAAATATTATCTAAAGGTGCCTACAAGTTAGAAAAATTGGATGGAACTGAGGTTCCTAGAACTTGGAACGGAGCTCAGTTGAAAAAATGTTACATATAGTACGTACGTTTTCATTTCATGTTTTGGCATGCGTGCCCAAATAGACTAGCAAAAGCTATATAATTTCATTTTTGTAATTCGTCTTGTGCCTAATCTATGAAAATTTTATGTTAGCCTCGTGTAATTTTGTTAGTTTGTAAACCTTTATTGACAAAATAAGAAGATCCTATGAACACTTATATTTTGAAGCAAAAGACAAAGTGTACCGGACAAAACAAACTTCTTATTATTTATCAAAAGAGATTACAAGAAAAGATGATTACAAGGAGGATAAATCTACATCTATAGGGCGGCATCTTCGCCTTCCGTGTTTTCAGCCTCCGCTCCATTTTGAGGCCCTTCATCCTTTTCATCAAGACCAAGGAGATCTTTTAATTGTTCTATTCCATCTTCCTTGTCTGCAAGCTCGGATATCTGCTCCTCAATCGAAAACTTTAATTTGTCATAAGTTTTCGTCTTTTCGATAAGTATTGCAGCAGTATCCTGGCCGTGCAAGATGAACTCTTCCGGAAGCCTGGATTTTGAGGCAAATTTATAGCCTTCCTGGAAGCCTATCTGGCGGACAGCTTGCTTAGGCGCATTCAAAAGCACAGCAACACAGTCCCCAAGCTCATCACACTCCCGGATATGGGCAACAACCTGGTAAATATAGAAGTAAGCAGAATATTTGGCATACAAATGTGACAATACAGAAGAGGCATAATTACCTGAGGAACACCTTCCGCCAGCAGCCATTTTTTGTCCCCTTTAGTTTGGACTAGTTCCATTTTGTGCCCTGCACATTCCAGGGCCTGCTCCCGATTCATGGAGGCAAGGGTCGCGAGGCGTTCGTCTTTAGCTGCTGAGTCAGCCTGAAGAGTTTTTATCAATTCATCTCGTTCATCCAATTGTTTTTGGAGAACAGCCTTGGCTTCCTCAGCAGCTAGACGGTTAGCCTTTTCTGCCTCCAAAGAATGACGACTCTCCTTAGCCTCATCCATAGCCCCGAGGGATTCCTTCTTGGCTTCGGCCAAATTAGCCTCCAGATCATCCCACGTATGATTCATCCCCAATTAGTCTCGGAAAATTTCATGACCGGCAGACATAGCGTTCGCCGAATGATAACAATACGTATTCAACAGTTCTTCGCGAATACGATGACGTTGACGCTCCTTTTCGGCGGGAGGAAGGCTCTCTTGTAAGTACTCCATACAAAAGTCTATATCGCTAAATATTGAATTTTGACGTGCGTTCCATTGCGGACGATGTATGGGAGCTTCCTCCTCACGACGAATAGGAGATGCTTGCGGCCCGTAGGAAAAGGCACAACCCCTCCCTTATCCCTAAAGCGTTGGACAGTGTGGAGGGATGTGGAGGCATTGGATCTTCAAAATTACCATCTTTTTTCTCCTTAAGAGAAGAATCATCCGCAACAATGATCGGATCTTAGGCGGTCTTGGTTGGTGAAGATGGTGGAGACGGAGGCGGTGGTGCAGTCGAGCTCTTCAAACCTGAAACGTCCTCAGAAAAGTCTTTCAGGGCTATTGTAAAACGTCAAATACTACATCAGACATGTGTTTGATCCATAGTAACGGACAAATTTGAGAAGCATTGAACTTACCCAAGGAGATATCTTCGGAATCAAGTTGGTGAAGGCGTGTTTCCAAATTAACAAGTTTTGGCTTTTTTGGCTTTTTTGATGGAGCAGCCTTGGTGGGTTGAATTTTGCGTTTGCCAGCTGCCTTGGAAACACCCGCACCAACGGCTTGAGGCTCCTCCTCAACGTTAACATCACCACTCGTTTGATGATCACCCTCGTCACCCGTCACCAGGTTTGTGGTTGCCTTTGAATCTTGCTTTCGGGTTAGACCTACAGTTGAACGCGACGGATTAGTAGCATCAACTGTCAAACCCCCTTCGTAGAGTGATGACTCATCGCTAGACGAAATAAGTACTATCGCTCCGCTGGAGGTGGCAACAGTAATAGGTCGGGGTTGTAAAATGCCCTCACCTTTCAGTACGAACTCCTCACCTTTCGCAAACATAGCCTCAGACACCACAGGTTCTGAGCGACGGGTGGAGAATAAAAAATTTTATGCCGGGTGCGTTCAAGAAACGGTAATTCGTTTGGATGAACAGGCTGGCGCACCATCAGACCTTCCACCTTATCCAGAAGGGAGCAGATAAGAGAACCTTCACCTGTAATTGAAAGTGTCAAGATTATGAGATGAAACTCCGGAAGAATAAAATAAAAACTCACTCTTGTCAGACTTCTCAAAATACGGTTCCAAGTCGGGGAATGGCCATAAGTGGCTCATCTTCGCGTGTGCCAATTTCCCCTCATGAATCGCCCACAGTGGCGTAGGTGTCTTGGTCAAAGTGGTATACCAAGGAAGGTTGATTTCGGTGGTAGCAGTGACGGATGGGGAAGCATCATACGCTTTGCGGCGAGTCATCGCGAATGAAATTGCATCTTCCCGAATCCAGAAAAAGTTGGGTTTCCATTCGTAAAGGCTCCGGTACCACTCGGTACCGACAAGACCCTTCTTGGTTGTAGCCCAGCCGTACCACCAATCGCGGTTCGTCAATTTATAAAAAAAACGGCGAACCGGCTAACTGTAGGCTCAATAACGTTGGCCTGACAGCAAATTTCAAAATGACGAACACGCAACATCCTAAAGGGATGAATCTGAGACAAGTGAAAACCATAAGATGTCAAAATGGCCATCATAAACTTCGTTACGGGTAATCAGAAGTTCCCCATCGTAATGGTCAACGTAGACAGCCATTTTTCCCGCCGGAGGTTCAGCAGCAATCGAATCATCGGCCGGACGTTCTGGCCCCCACTCCGTCGCCACACCATACACGTTGACAACATCATTATAGTCTTTTATTTTAAGTTCACAACGACTTCGTGAATAGCTGGAGTATTCTTCTTGTCACCAGCCATCAAGCTAATGTTGTTTGATTAAAGGTGAGAAATAAATATGGGAAGTTTTAAGATCTAGATGTTTGAGAGAGAAGAAGGTTCAAGAGATAAGAACAAATTGGGGGCTACAAATGATATACTTATACTCATCGCAATAAATGCGACTGACCGACTGTCAAAAGAAAGAGAAAAAGCGGACCGTCAGATGGTTGACACGTCAGGCGGGAGATTCAAAAAAGTGCGAACAGGCTGTCAAAAGGCGTTATACATGTCTTATCGATTGTCCCTTGATGTTTCTATTTTTGCCACGTCACCATAATCATCCAACTTGAAAAAAATTTGAATCTTGAACAAATCAAAAATATCTTACAAAGATATTTTTCCTCATACAATATAATATTCACAAGATAGAAAGTTTCCTTCCATTAATAATCAAAAGGTGGTTACAAAATATGAAGAAACTATTACAAGTTTTAAAGTTCATATCTATCCTAAGGGTTAGGAGCAGGTGTATCCTCCGGAGAAGTGTCCTCAGACGAGGTGTCCTCAGACTCGTCATCAAGATAATTCCTCAGTTGTTGCACACCGTCATTGGCTGAGGCAAACTCCGGGAGCATATTCTGTAGAGGGAACACCAGGCCGTCATATTCCTTAATCCGCATATCATATTCTTTCTTTACATCAAGGCCGTGAAGCGGATTCAAAAGAACGATTAGTTTGAGCATACATAATCCCTTCATCAAAGCCTTTCACGCGGCCAGCCTGGGAAGAAGCAGTCATTAAATTAGCAAAGCTATCAGTTAGCTCAGAACTTCCCTTAATATGTTGAATGATCTGACAAAGGAAAAAGATAATTTATTAGCATTAAAAGCATGGGGTATGCAATGAAAAACATATGAAAGAACCTTACAGAATCAAGCCCTCGGGTGAGGAACCACTGTCGATCTTGCTCGGCGCGTTCCGCCCTGTCCCGAAGCTCCCGCAACTCGTCGGACACCTTTTGTTTGTCATTTAGAGCTTCAGTTGCACGGGCTTCAACTTCTTCGCGTGTCTGCAACAAAGAGTCATAAGCAGCTTGCATTTCAGCAGCGCTTTTGTATTTAAGCTCAGATTACTCTTTCTGTAGCTTAAGTTCTGCTTCAAGCTCCTAGATCTGGTTGCCTTGGCGGGATACCTGGATTTCTAAAGCCGAATTAGCTTCAAGGGCCCGTGCCAAGTCATCCTTTTTCTTTTGAGTTTCAGCACGAGCAGCTTCAAGCACAGACTTCTGCCTCTCGCAGGCTTCTTTCCACTGACGGGCATCGGCAGCATTCCAGTCTTTCTCACCCTTAAGGGAGATTTTGGCATCAGATAGCTTCCACTTCGCCGTGTTTGCCGCTGACCGATGCTCCGCCGCTTCTTTTTTAGCTTCCTCGACAGCTTGAGAAGCTTCTCCATGTTTACCACCCATCGTTCGCCATTCACGTAGTATTTCTTGTACGCAAGCCAAATAGTTGGCAAAGGACGAAGATACATCCATGTGAAGATCATGGCTAGAGCGTCCACGCTGGTGGATTCGCTCCGCGGGTGGCACGCATTTCTTAATAAATGCTATACATACCTCTGGGTCGGTGAACCAGGACCCATTAACAATATCCCAATTTGGAGTAAACAAATGATAATCCTCCCCTGGGTTCGCCTCTCCATAATAATAAGAACTTGATGCTGAGGAGCACCATATGTCGACCCCCCTCCAACATCATGGACAGAATGTCTGAACCGAAACTCTCCTCCTGCACCCGTAGGCAGAGGTGAGGAAGTGAAAGGAAATTGAGGAGGAGGTCGAGGTGGGGACTCTTGGGTCCTTAAACCATCTTCGTTCACAATAAGGTCATTCTCCTGGAACATAGTAGCTTCCCCGGTCTAGAAAAGATAATCTAAGGAGTCATTAGCTTCAGATTGAAGATTGGACACCTCCACATTTGTCTCAGTGGAAGGGGTTGGAGGCTTATCTTCCATTTCTTTCTCGGGAGGAGGAGATGGTTGTTTCTCAAACGTGGGAGTCGGTGATGGTAATTTTCTGACACATCGTCTCCAATAATCATCGAATCTGCACAAGAAAATCACACTTAACTACATATCAAAGCAGTGAAGTATAGAAAGTGAAGTACGTACCAGTTACCGTCTTCATGCGTTCCGCAAGATTAGACTGTGGCTTTTTAGGGCAATGAGTCCGCCGTCTCTTAGCTGTTGGTTCACCTTTAGTACCCGCAACACTCGTGCCCATATCGCTCGCTTGAAAGGACTTGAAAGTCCTCTTTTGTGCCAACTCTGCTAACAGGTGCGAGACAGATGAAAATTCATAAGCATCATCAAAGCCTTCTTCCTCTTGGGTCGCAGAATCATCACTCGATGATAGAATGACAACTACCACGTCAGAAGTCAGGGAATTAAGTGAAGGAGGGTTTAAAACATACTCCCTGATTGAAAGGTAGCGTCCGAAACAATTGGTTCGGCACGCACCTTAACGGGAAAAAGGAAGTGGCCCTCAGTCTTTTCAAGGACAGGCTTATCTTCCGAGTCACGAATACTCTTTCTCGCACAGCCTCTGTCCTCAAAAATCGCGTTTAGCATAGGTCCTGGACCTGAAAGATAAACATAAAAAATTAATCACAAAATTCCAAACAGAAGAAGAGGGAAGAGGGAGACTTACGCTCGTCTAAACCAATAAAAAACATGCTCCAAATACGGAGATGGCCATAAACGGCTCATGCCTGCCCATACAAGGGCTTCCTCGGGTAATGCCCGCATTGGCGTCGGTTCTGAAACTAAGACATGAAACCACTCCTGACCCTCATGGGGAGCCGTGACAATTTTCGGGAGCGCTTCAGTGGCCGAGCGTCGGACCATAGTATTGGGCACCACGTCCTCAGATAACCAAAAAAACTTACCACGCCAATCCTTAGAGCCTTTCTCGACCTCATAACCAATACTCTTATCGGTCAGTCCCTAACACGTGAACCAACCACAACGGATGGAAAATCGGTAAAAAACAGGAAATCGGTCAGGTCGGGGTAACATCCCATGTGCAGTACACACAAATTCGTAATGGCGAATTCCCATAACAGCACGAGGATGTAACTGGGATAAATGGATCCCATAAGCACTTAGCACCTTCATGATTTACTTGGTCATGGGAAAACGAAAATTCCCATAAATAAAAAAATCAGAATATACAGCCATCTTGCCAGGCGGTGGCAGACTGGCGATAGATCCGGGAGAGGGAAATTCCGGTTCCCACTCCGGTGGAATACCGTAGGTGTTGATCAATTTTTCATAATCGGATTGATCCCAGTGAATCTCTACTTCGTCAATTTCAGATTGACTAGCCATCATTTCAGCGAAGAAACGAAGAATAACAAACAAATTTGGAGAAAAATTAACGGTTAAAAGCTTAAGAAAGGAAAAGACGAAGGATATTCAAAAATCAAAGGCGACAAAACTTCGAAGAGAAGTTAAACTCCACTATTTATACCCATCGCAATTAATGCGATGGGATATGAACAGTGGAGAGAAGACGTCGAGTTCCAATCAACGGACGCCACGTCACGCGGGAAATTCGAAAAAGCAAAAAGGTGAACAGTCGGGTACAGTGACAGCCGGCATAAACGTCACATCTTATGACACACGAACATGTAAGCTTTCATCTCGTACTATTGTATGGTTATCCAATACAAAATATCATCACCACAACTTGCAAATTTCAGAAAAATTCCAAAAAACACCCTTAAGTCCAAAATTTCACCCGCATAAAGTACTCCACGCGGAAGAAACACTGGACTGGGGGGGGACTTATAGAGGTAGGGTACCAAAAAGACCCAAAAAGCCTTAAGTACCACCCGCGGGTCAGATAAGAGCTCCTCACAAGTCACATGCGGGACATAGGGATCATCCGCTTAACCTTCTAAGGAAGAAACACCCACATGACGTATGCGGAAGCATCCTGGCACCCTCATAAGCCATCTGCAAGACGAAGTACCCGTCCACACAAAATGACCAGGAGGCAATGCCTCAGGAACAGCTGCCAATAACTCTAGAAGATTTACAGAGATGCTTTCTTGGGCAATACGTGATCTCTCGGCCAATTAATGAAGGACACCTGGCAAGGCCGTTATAACCGTGCACATGGCTAGGGTTATTTGTCATCCTCTCTCATAAGGACTTGTGTCCAGGTTGTTATATATGCACATGCAACGTATAGCTGATTCTATCATATGAGGACACGTGTCTAGGTGGTTACGAGAGCATCTTCTGAAAAGGACAGATGGCCCAATCACTTTCCCACATCCTTCGGCTATAAATACCCTCTCAATCTTCATGAGGTATTCATTCACTCCCACTGTACTCTCACTATATACTTAAGTACTTATCTTCGTCGAGATTGTACTTATTCTCACGCCGGATGGTGGTTACGGGAAAATCCCCCCTCTTTTCCTTCCCGTAACGAGCTCACGGTGTCTGTTTTGCAGGTTCCGGTCACTGGACTTCGGGGAATTAGGCTTGTATCGTACTGGTGGTTATCCGTATCCTACCTTGTGGACTCATTGGATTTAAGACCCGTCAAGGAGAATAGATCTGTGTTTCTTCAGTATACACAAGTTATGCACGAGTTTCCTTTATTTATACATTAGTAAGCAAAGAATCATCAACAAAGTAAATCTAGCCTAGTTAGTTAGTCTCTTCCTTCTCATACGTGAAATCATGGTTTTGATATCAGTCATGCCATTTTTTCCCCTTTTTTGTCTGCAACTGACCTTCTGTATGAGAGGGAGAGAGAGAGAGAGAGAGATTAATTAGCGGTTGGAAGAAGATAGAGAGATTGATGGTTTTAGTTAAGGATAATAATGAACTCGAACACGATGGTAATACTCGAAACTTCTGAGTCGGGTAACCTAGTATGAGACAAGGTTATTATTTTCAAACAAGTTAAAATTAGCCATTTATAAAATTTAGTCAAACTAGTAGTCAAGATAGTCAATCGTATTTGATTATATATGTAAAAAGATGTCATACGAAGTAAATTAAGAATAGGGTTTATAAATTTGGGCCCAAAGACTCTAAATATTAAACAAAATGATGGGTTATCTCAAGTTGGAACGACTAATTTAATTTCTTTAGAACTATTGAAAAAAGATTAATTAATTGTTTCTTACTTTTAATCTAATTATCTATGTAATTGTCTACCATGAAATCATAAGTGTCGCTCTCAGGTTGTCCCCCCATTCTCTAGATTTACCAGATTGCTTGATTTCTAAATGGTGGCTTCTCACGCATTTGTTCCGAAATCGCGGGTATGGGTCTTACCAAACTCATATAGTTTTTAAATGAGTTATAACATCTTATTTATTTGTGAAACTCTTTCGTAATCAAACAATAATTTTCGCGGGTCATGGGTCTCACCAAACCTGGATAACCCTTAAACGGGTTATAACATCTCATTTATTTGTGAAAAAAACCCCTAATCATCAAAGAATAATTTCCACGAGTTATGGGTCTTACCAAACCCTAATAGCTCTCAAATGGGTTATAAGATCTTATTTATTGGTAAATACTTTCATCCTCAAACCCTAATTTAATTTATCTTCTTTACATGTTATCCATTGTTGGTCTATCATCTCTATCGCCGGTTAACTTCATATACTACCCGCCATCGTCAACTACATCAACGTCCCCTTTTTCATTAGATAAATATTTGTGTTCATGTTTGTTCATTTAAAAAATCAACGTGTTCGTGTTCGTGTATTTTTGTTCGTTAAAATCTAAAATACCCACACATCTCAATTGAAAATACTCAAAAGCAAAAAAGTATAATAACAAACTAATATATATGTATTAAATTAAAACATACCACGTTAAAAAATAAAATAAATCATCATAAAATAGCAAAACGATTAAAAACAAAAACTTAAATAAACTCCCGTAACACGGGAGGATCAAACTAATTACTAATTAAAAAACATACAAATCACATATTTCTTTATAAACTAATGTTACCATCTGAATCAATAATCTCAAGTATCAAATTCGATGTTACCATTTTCTTTTATTTTAGCTTACGGCTGAAAAAGGCACAAAAGTTTCCACCAAAACAAAACCACAAAGATAGATGCATGATATAACCAAACCCATGTTACAAAGCTCCATAGATAAATGAAATTGTTTTTCCTTTCTTGAAGTTTGAAATCTGCTCAAGACGCTTGTTTATAGAAACTTAGCAAATAAACCAATCTAGTGTTACTAGAAATTGCCGATTACTTAGATATTAACTACCCACATTAAAAAAAATCAAGTATCGACTTCTTGTATAGCATTTTCATATAAAGAGACTGCTTTTTGCATCACACTAGCTTCAGATAACAGTTTACTTCTTGTCTCACCCGATAGATGGGTACAATCGCAATTTGCCAATATTTGATCCAATTTTTTGAAGGCTTTTGGTGCAGCCCGCGGATCATATCCAGCAGAAGCCATTAAGATCAGCCCTATGTAATCCGCTTCAATCTCCATCCTACACATATCAAACATCATTTTCCGTCATATACACATATAGCATGCATCCCATTGTTAACTTATAACATACCTATGCTCGAATGGACGACCTAGCGGAAAAAGAGGCAATCTGTCCATAAGATCCCTAACAAACTTATACAAAATTTCCCCTATAAGTTCACGCCACATGTGCCTTGTATACCTCTCAGCTGCATGTCTTCCCACAATATGTGCAACCTACATTCATATGTATATATAAATTCATGTTTAGACCCAAAAATAGTTAAATTGTAAATAAATACCTCATGAGCAATAATGGTAGCAATTTCTTCATCGGTACTAAACTGGTCTAACAATGTAGTAAACATAACAATCTTCCCACCAGGAAAACAGTAGGCCTCTACGAAATCATCCTTTATCATTAAAACTTCCCATTTCAACCCTTCCAGATGCCAAGTAGCCAACTTTATCCACCGATGTCCATAATTCAGATGTTGTTTCTTCAGTCCTGTTTGCAGTGCTTGAAGTACATCATTCAAAACCATTTTAACCCTAACACTGTCTGGATCCATCTCGGGTACAATTTTCCCTTCAAATTCAGCCTTCTTCTGCTGAAAGAGAGCCTCCCCAACCGCTCTCTCGGTGTCAGCCGACATTACAATTAAATGTTTCCGATTTGTATACGGTATCCTCTCAAATCTACTAAAATATATAACTGCGAAAGCTCCTAATTCCACAAATAGAATTAGGGATAAAATGATTGCACTAGATGACAGATCAACATGGTAGCATCTATACCCCGATCCTATTGGATATCGAAAATGCGAACTCCTATGGGATGAAAACAAAGAAGAAGAAGCAGTCTTAACACTTACCGGATAATTCGAAGTAGGTGTAAAGTTACTACTAAGTTGATCATTGTTGTGGTTAATGATCGAAACCGGGAGTTTCGGAGCGGTAATTTTGGAAGTGTGATAACTAAGAGAAGAAGCAGCAATGTCAAACTCTAACTTTGATCTTCTATACCACAAGGCCATATTTTAGAAAATGACTTTTGAAATTTGGACAGTGGTATGTATGTATGTATTAGCTAGCTAGCTAGAGTTTGTGAAAACGAAGAAGGCATTTGGGGGTGAGTAAGTAGACAGCCAAGATTACATGTATTTGGAGGGTACGATGCCACAACGAATGAATGATTAAACCTTGATTTTGATCTTCTCCACCATGACATTTTTGTGATATAGAATATACCGTATCAGAATGGAAACATTATTTTATTCTTTTGTTACTTTATAAAACAGCATTTAAATATAATTTGAAAACCAAATAGGAATAGTTTTTATGAAGTCTTTTAAGACAATTCTTTCTGAAGTCAATAGATCCTTTAGAAATAGTGATAATTTTTTAACGGCCAATAAACCAACATAACCAAGAGGAGAAATACACACCCCAAGCCACCAGTACAAACAACTATACAAGGCCAAAATAAACTATAAATGCATGGACTCGGGTGTCACCATCCATATATATATAACACATTGAACAGATTGGTTTGATTACCCGGTAATAATCTCAAATGAGTTACAAGTAATGATAGCAAACGGCTAGTTAATGCCAGTTTAAGGTAGGGGAATATGTACTATGCCGCCGGATGGGATTAAAATAAAAAAAGGTGCTAAATGTCCCAAAATTCACATGCAACATTTTATCAGTTAGTCGAATATTGGAAGTTTTGGAATGTGTCGTGACCCTTTTCCAATTTTCCCTACTTTTGTATCATGTTGACCTTGAACTCGAGGAGATTAATTGGAGTGGATAATTTATGCAAACAAGGACTCTATGAGGTGGAGATGGTGACAACTTTGGACGCGTGGAATAAATAGTCGGTGTTGGGTTTTTGACGTATCTAAATGAAAATCATTTGCAACGAAAGCTAGTTTTAACATGTTTAAAAAATTTATAAAACGAAACCCATCAAAGGATCCATATCCGAGTAATCTTGAAACTAAAATCAACAACCTCTGAAGGGAAGCGATAGCTCTTTGATGAAGATAGACTAAAAAAGATCCAAACGTTTCTTCTACCAAAATGATCCACACGAAGCAAGTAAGATCTCCAAGAGATGCTAGTATCTACAATCTACAGATGCCAAGAACAACAAGAATACTCTCTCTTGTTGTTAGATCCAAAGTAATTAAAACACATCTAAGAACCAATACAAACCGGCCACCTCATGAACATAGATGTTAGTATAATATTCTCTATGTGTTTAAATCTCAAAACCGACTTCTTGCACCACATAGGTGTTGTATGTTTTTTAAGAGGTAAAATGTCTGCAGTATGCGGACCACATCTGCAGGCATCGGTAGCAGAAGAGGTGGACCAAACATCTGCAGTCTGTAAAAAGAAGATTGTTTGTTTTTTAACGTCTACATACTGCTAAAATTAAGCAGAAATTTTTAAATAAGCCGAAATTTAAATAAAAAAGTCTTTCAACATAGAAATTTAAATAATAGTCAACAACACTAAAATAATATTTATTAAAACCACAATAACATTTTTTTGAATCACTTGTTCTGTACTTTGCATAAACAATGTTATCTGATAGATGTTGTGCTTAAAATAATGTTGAGTGTGAATTGTGAAAGTTGTAACAATTCATCTTATGTATCTATTCTTTCTTTTGCTTACATATAAAAATATACAACAAAGATGAAAATACAAAGAAACTTGCTTTAGGCCAATGTTGCAAAAGTCGTTAGGCGGTCCCTAGGCGGCCGACCCCTTGGAGGGAGTACTCGGAGTACCCAGACATGATAAATATAAAGAAATTAATTTTTTGGGTAATATATATATTTCAAATATCATAAGTTTACTAACATTTATAACAAAATAAGTGAATATCAATATAAATAAGAGAAATACATTTTTAAATATAAAATTATTCTAAAAAATGTTAACAATTAATTAAAAAAATGATATTCGTTCTTTAATATTATAGAAATATGAATTATGTTGTAGTTTTAAGTAAAAATAGACCCAAGTTAACCGACTAGATATATTTTTGGCTGATATTGACCACCTTTGAATAATTTTTAGTAACTAGGCGGAGTTAAAGAAACTCCCCTCGACACCATACCTTGGAGCGAGTACTCGGAGAGTACTCGGCCTTGTAGACCTACTTTTACAACATTGCTTTAGACTAAAATATTATGTTTAAAAAGATTATAAGATGTCAACAAAACCCAAGCCCAATTCATCCTATTTTAAAGCCTAAATGTCCAATCATATAATCCTATGTTCATTCTCGTCAAATATCATAACATTATTTCTTTAGTAGAAACATACATGACCATTTGTAATATGTAGAGAACACGTATGTAAATTGCTAAAATAAATGTTAATGTCTATAGATTGCTAAAATAAATGCTAACGTATGTAGATTGCTAAAATAAACCGGTGGTGGTGTATGAACTGTGGTAGTGGGTGGTGGTGATGGACGGTGGGTAGAGGCGGTGGATGGTAGCAGTGGTAGAAGGCGGTAGTGGTTGGCGGTGGTAGAAGGCAGTGGCGGGTGGTGGACAGTGGTGGTGGTGGACGATGATGGTAGACGGTGGCGGCGGCGGACAGTGGTGGTTTTCCTTTGAAGGAAAATAGGCAATACCATAATTCAAAAACTACACTTACACCAACTGCTTATGCAAAGGCAATATTGTAATTCAAATATGCTTTTCCTTTGAAAAATGGAATAAAATATTTTATCTATAACGGGAGGAGCTCGGGTTATGTTTTATCTCTACTGGGAGGAACTCGGGTCATTTATTATCTCTAACGGGTCTGCTCAGGTTATGTTTTATCTCTAACAAGTCAATTCGGGTTATGTTTTATCTCTTAACGGGTCAATTCGGGTTATGTTATAATGGGTCGATTCGGGTTAGCTTTTATCTATAATGGGTAAGACTGACGGTAATTTTACATTCAATTAACATATTCTTAAACATCCTGTTATGCACTGAGTCAATAAGCCTCGTTACCCTGCAAACTAAAAAGACATCTTTGTACATAACATAGCATGTAGTAACATAAACAAAGCGTTAAAACAATAATAGACTTCGATATATTTAGTATTTATTGTATAATATATTTTAGATTATAGCATACAATATTATCTCCTATTATGGAGATTTTGTTAGGTACGTTGTATATATATTGGAATGAATAAAAAGGGGATAAGCAAGCATTCAAAATAATAGTTGTATCATGGTATCAATAGCCTAACCCTACAGCCGCCTCCTCTTCTTCCACCATCAGCTTCCTTCCCTTCTACTCGATCCTTCCTTATTCTGCATCACTAGCACAATAATCTCTTCATCGGTTTCCCATGGAGAACAAACTACACCCCGCCCTCACCGTCACAAATATAAAGCACTTGGTTCCTATCACTCTTGAATCAGAATTCGGCACCTATACGTCATGGTCGGAATTATTTAAGATTCATTGTCGTGCCTTTATGGTATACGACCATCTCACCTCCCCGACAAAACCAACAGAAACAGCATCTTCTAAACAATCAGCCGATCCAAAAACACCACCCCCTACAGCCCTCGACTCTTGGGAGCGGATCTATGCCATAGTACTTCAATGGATCTATGGCACGATCTCGATCGATTTATTAAATACTATCCTCAAGAAAGATACTACCGCTTTTGACGCATGGACGGCTCTTGCTGATCTCTTCAATGATAGCAAAGCCACTCGTGCAATTTACCTTAAAACCAAGTTTGCTAACACCCGGCTCGACAACTTTTCAAACATGCATGCCCCACTTGCAGACTCTGATCTCGTTATTCAATTGGTTACCAGACTAAACGAACAATACGAAGGCATCGGTGCAATCATTCAAAACACCGAACCACTTCCGTCCTTTCATGCTGCTCGGTCGAAGGTAACTATGGAAGAACAAAAGAAAGCACACCAAGCAGCTTATGTCGCTTCTAGTTCTGGAACCGCACTTCATGCCACAACCGCGAAAACTGATCACACCGGCTCATCCGACTATCGATCTGAAGCACCCTCCGAATGGGGACGTGGCTGCGGTAGATCTCGTGGAAGGGGCCGGGGGCGCAACACATGGGGTCGTGGTCCTGGATTCAATACCCACAACTCCATGAACTTCGGCTACAACCCAACGGGGTCGGCGCACACTCAGTTCCAAAATAATTGGAACTCACAAAACTCATGGGCCAATCAGTCCACTCACAACCCGTGGAACTTTCAACAAACTCAATCACCATGGCCCACCCCCCCTACCCAACACAATCTAGGCCCAACTTAAATAGTCAAAATCAGCCCGGTTTGCTTGGCCCAAGACCCAATCAGGCATTCAATACAGCATATGCGCCAACCAATATCGAACAAGCTTCATACACTATGTCTCTCAAAGTGGCACATGGACACCAGGGCTACCTCTCATATGACCAATAATCAAGGTAATTTCCAATCTTTTTTTAATAATGGCGTTTTACACAATATCATTGTCGGGGATGGTACCACCATTCCAGTTAATGGACAAGGAAATCAACACCTACCCCTACCTTACCCACCACTTAAATTAAATAATGTCCTCTATGCACCAAAACTTATTAAAAACCTTATTTATGTCCGTCGTCTTACAACTGACAATTGGATTTCTATTGAATTTGACCCATTTGGTTTTCTTGTGAAGGATTTTAAGACCCGGATCCCTATCCTTCGATACAACAGCAGCGGTGATTTATACCCACTTCTCCCACCGGAGTCTACCCAATACACTTCTCCGTCTACCTTTGCAGCTATTTCAAACCAGCTTTGGGATCAACGTCTGGGCCACCCCGGACCTAATTTATTGAACTTTTTGAGACATTCTAATGTTATTTCGTTCAATAAGATTAATAAACATGTTTGTGAATCTTGTGTTATTGGGAAAAGTATTCGATTACCTTTTTTTGCCTTCATCTAATCGTACACATTTGCCATTTGATATTGTTCATAGCGACCTTTGGACATCTCCAATTGTCAGTACCGGTGGACACCGCTATTACATACTTTTCTTAGAAGACCAAACTAATTTTTTATGGACATATCCATTGGCCAGAAAGTCGAACGTCTACAATATTTTCTGTACTTTCTCAAAGCAAATAGAAACCCAATTCGAACGAAAAATTAAAACATTCCAATGTGATAACGGAACCGAATATGTAAACTCCTCGTTTAAACAATATTGTGACCTAAATGGAATGATATTCCGTTTATCATGCCCTCACACATCCTCTCAAAATGGAAAAGCGGAACGCAAAATCCGCTCCATAAATAATATTATAAGAACTCTCCTTGCTCATGACACACTACCCTCTAATTTTTGGCATCATGCCCTTGATATGGCCACATACATCCTGAACATACTTCCTAACAAAAATCACAATTTCAAAACACCAACTGAAATTCTATATAATTGTCATGCATCTTATGATCATTTGCGTGTGTTTGGTTCCTTATGCTACCCTCTTCATTCATCTACTCTTACACACAAACTAGCTCATCGATCTCATCCATGTGTGTTCCTAGGCTACCCCGCAAACCATCGTGGTTATAAATGCCTTGACCTCAAAACACATCAAATTATCATTTCGCGTCATGTGATTTTTGATGAAACTATTTTTCCATTTGCCACAAACCCGTCCCAACCTCATTTATCCTTAAAAGATTCGCATATTTTTTAAACACTCCCCCACACCCTCACTTATGGACACAAGTTCTCACAACACCACATACAACCTCAGAACCTTCCACTCAAACTAATTCCACCCAACCAAACCCCCTTACCTCAGAACCTTCCTCGGCCTCCACTTCTTCACTCCCTAATACTCACCACTCCACTTCTTCACTCCCTCATACCCCACGGCCCAGCTTTTCAAGTCAACCCACAATTCACCACCTACACCAGTCTCAACTTTAAACCCAACTCCTCCACCCACCCGCACCATGCGTACACGTGGTATGGACGGTATTATAAAACCCAAGAAATTTCTCAACTTATCTACCGCCGCTATTGTTCATATTCCCGAAAACCCGTCCCATGCATTGTCCACCCCGGAATGGTTTAATGCCATGAATGATGAGTATAACGCCTTAATTAAAAATGATACTTGGGAATTGGTTCCTCGACATCCACAAATGAATGTAATACGGAGTATGTGGTTGTTCAAACATAAGTTCCAGTCTAATGGAACCCTTGAGCGGTATAAAGCTCGCCTAGTTTGTGATGGGAGATCCCAACAAGTTGGTATAGATTGTGGGGAAACATTTAGTCCGGTGGTGAAACCGGCAACGATTAGAACCGTGTTATCAATTGCCTTATCTCGTCCGTGGTTGGTGCATCAACTTGATGTCACTAATGCTTTTCTTCATGGCACACTAAATGAAACTGTTTATATGTATCAACCGATGGGGTTTCGCAGCAAGACTCATCCGGATTATGTGTGTCGTCTTAAAAAATCTCAATACGGCCTTAAATAGGCGCCACGAGCATGGTATCAACGGTTCACTGATTATGTTTTGCACTTGGGATTTCAGCAGAGTAAATGTGATAACTCTTTGTTTATTTTGCATTACGTTAACCATACAGCATACTTACTACTATATGTTGATGACATTCTTCTCACCTCGTCATCTGAAGCACTTCGTCAGCAACTAATGTCGAGTTTGGCCGATGAATTTGCCATGAAATACCTTAGACAATTAAGTTTCTTCCTCGGAATATCGGTCACTCGGACAAGAGATACTATGTTTTTATCTCAAGGTTATGCACTTGACATTATAAAACGAGCTGGAATGCGAACTTGTAAACCCGCACCAACTCCTGTTGATACAAACGGTAAACTTGATGCGAGTTCAGGCACTCTTTTTGAGGACCCGACCCTTTACCGTAGCATGGCCGGCGCTCTGCAATACCTCACATTCACCAGACCTGGTATTAGTTATGCAGTCTAGCAGGTTTGCATGCATATGCATGCTCCTCGTTCCACACATTGGGATGCACTTAAACGTCTATTAAGGTATGTTCAGGGAACGACAACGTTTGGTCTAACCCTTGGTAAGTCAGATTCTCCATCATTACTTGCTTATACAGATGCCGACTGGGCGGGTTGCCCAGACACTCGGCGGTCTACCTCTGGATACTGTGTATACCATGGGTCCAATCTTATATCTTGGTATTCGAAACGACAACCAACGGTCTCTCGTTCTAGTGCTGAAGCGGAATATCGTGGTGTAGCCAATGTGGTTGCTGAAATTTGTTGGCTTCGTAACTTACTCTTGGAACTTCATCGACCGTTAACTCGTGCTACCATGGTTTATTGTGATAACATGAGCGCCATATATCTTTCAGGGAATCCGGTGAATCATCAGCGTACGAAACACATCGAACTTGACATTCATTTTGTATGCGAGCAGGTTCAGCGGGGTCAAGTACGCATTCATCACGTGCCTTCTCCATATCAAATAGCAGACATATTCACCAAGGGACTTCTTCGTGCTTTATTTGAAGATTTCAGATCCAGTCTCAGCATCCGGTCACCTCCCGCTTCGACTGCGGGGGTGTAATAGACTTCGATATATTTAGTATTTATTGTATAATATCTTTTAGATTATAGCATACAATATTATCTCCTATTATGGAGATTTTGTTAGGTACGTTGTATATATATTGGAATGAATGAAAAGGAGATAAGCAAGCATTCAAAATAATAGTTCTATCAAACAATGTTTCTAACTTGATGAAGCTTCTCTGGAGGTACCCCTGCCTGATACTAATCTAATGAAGGTATTGCATTTAAGAGTTCTCTGTTGGGATCCAATGCCTCACATAACATATTCCATTCTTTTTCACATAATTTCAAATACCTAATACAATTTTATACCATGCAGAAGTGTGGCATCTATAAATAATTAACGGTTTAGCATATAACATGCCTTAAGTTAATGGCTTCGCATATGTTGGCTCAGGCGCGCAGGTTTTTTAAGCGAAGCTCCACATTCCCCTCAAACATTTATTTCTCATCTTCGAGTTCATCCTAAATGACAGCAAAATCGATAATAGAACCTTGCAAATCACTAAAACAAATAATTACAACCAATCAATTTTCCTCAAATTTTCCTCCTGATCTCATCACAACCATATTTTCCTCCAGATCTCATCACACCTCAAATCAAATTCTATGTTAACGGTTTAAATAACATTTGAACTCAAATTTTCCTCCATATCTCATCACAACCAAACAAAACGTGTACCAATGCATACAACAATATCTATAACACAAAATCAAATCTGCTGCAAATCTATCTAACCAATCACATCAAAACCAATACAATTGTTTACTGCAAACAAGAACACACATCAAATTCAACAACAAATTAATCATCAAAGATTTTGCTCGTTTGTACTGACCGTCTGTAAGGTAGACCAAAGATTCTGCCTGTTTGTGTAGGTGACAAACATGGAACATGTCGGCGATGGGACTAAGGTGGTATGATGGAGACTGCGATCAGATGTGGTGATCACCAATGCACGTTGTTGATACGAGATTATCGCAATGTGCATGTACCGGTGAGTGTATCTAAGGTTTCTTGAAGGTGAAAGATGAAGAGAGATAGGTTGGTCATTGGTGGTTGGGAGAAGATAGAGAGACTGTTAGTTTTAGTTAGGGATAATAATGAAACTCGAGCACGATGGTAACCAAGTAATTAGACTCAAAAGAGTTAAACTTAGCCACTTATAAATTTTGGGCAAACTAGTAGTCAAGATAGTCAATTGTATTTTATCATGTTAAAAAATGTCATACATAATAAATTAAGAAAAAGGCTCTTAATTTTGGGCCCAAGGACTCTAAAAGTGTTAACAGTTGAGTCACTCCGTGACACCGAACCTAAATCATTATTATCACTTTGGGCGCTGATCTAAGTAGAGATGGCGAAATGATAGGCCATCTCGGTTGGCGGATTAGACCATTCATCATGACAAACGGGTCAGACGGGATGTGTCAAATTTGTTTGGGTCAAGTTGGATCGACCCGCCTGATTTTTCAGAACTATTGAATAAAATAAATTAATTAATAGTTTTTTTACTTTAACTACTCAAAAAAACATACAAATCACATATTTGTTACTCTAAACTCCAAATCAACTGTTACCATTTTCATTTACTTTGGCTCAAGGCCTTAAAAGGCATAAAAGTTATTCCACCAAAACAAAACCAAAAAATGGATGCATGATATAACCAAACCCATGGTATAAACTAAAGCTCCCAGATAAATGAAACTATTTCCTTTCTTAAAGCTTGAAATCTGTTCATAGAAACTTTGCAAATAAACTAATCAAGTGTTACTAGAAACTACCCATTACTTAGAAATTTAGTACCCACCGCTCTCAACTACTTAATATTACTAACCGATAGTTCCAACTTATCAAGTGTCAACTTCTTGTTTTGGTCTCTTCATATAAAGAGACTGCTTTTTGCATCACGCTAGCTTCAGATAACAGTTTACTTCTTGTCTCTGGTGATGGATGGGTAGAACGGTAATCTGGCAAACCCGATAGGTAATCCAGCTTTTCAAATACCTTTGGTGCAACCCGTGGATTGTATCCAGCAGAAGCCATTAACATCAGCCCTATGTGATCAGCTTCAATCTCCATCCTACACATAACATACACATACATTTTCCATCACATACACATACATTTTCTATAACATATATACATGCCATTGTTAACTTATTAAATACCTATGTGAGAAAGAATGGTGTAGCAGCAAATTAGGCAATCTGTCCACAAGATCTGGCCTAACAAACTTGTACCAAATTACGCCAATTAGTACAAGCGGCAGGTTCTTTGTAAACCTCTCAACTGCATGTCTTGCCACAATATGTGCAACCTACATATCTGTATATAAATAATTCATGTATAGACAAAGATAGTTTCATAATAATTATGAGTTTCAAGGAAATATATATATATGTATACCTCATGAGCAATAATGATAGCAAGTTCTTCATCGGTTTTAAAACGCTCTAACAATCCGTTTAACACGAATATCTTCCCACCGGGAAAACAACACGCATTTACAGCATGATTCTCGAGTACCAAAACTTCCCAATTCAACCCGTGGAGATGCGAAGCAGCCAACTCGACCCCCGACTCCAATAATAATAATTCTGTTTGCAGTGCTTGAATCACAGCTTTTAAAACCGTTTTAACCCGAACAGTCTGCGGATCCATCTCAGGTAGAATTTGGGGTTCAAATTTAGCCTTCATCATCTGAAAGTTAGACTCGCCAGCCGCTCTCTCGACGTCAGCCGGAATCACAAGGAGACGTCGTTTCCTGTTTGTATAGGGTACTCTCTCAGCCTTGCTAAAATATGTAACTGCCAAAGCTCCTAAGTCCACCAGTATAACAAGGTTTAGAATGGTTGTCCAAGATAACATGATAAGATCTACAGCCAGATCCTCTGGAATGTGAAGGTCTTAGCGGATAATTACTCCTCAGTTGATCATTGGTGAGATTCATTTTTGAAGTCTGATAACGAATACAAGAAGTTAAAGCTGTGTCAAACACCAACCCTTTTGATCTTCTGTACCACAACAATGCTGCCATTGTTTAGAAATTTGGACTGAGTTTATTAGGGTATTTGAATTGGGGCTGATATGAATAATATGATCATCGTTGGATCAAGGGGACGGCTAGGATTGCATGATCCCTTTGACATTTTTGTGATTGCAGAGAAAGTGTTTTCGCTGAGCAACAATGGCGCCTTTCATTTTTTGGAAATATGGGTCCACTTTTAATTATATCAAAATAAACCCAATAACTATACAAAAAGGTTAAAAGTTAAAACTTCATCGATCTTCTACCAATAGCCATTGACGGATACAAGAAAATTTTGTCAGGTGGTGCACTACTTTTAGATGTTTCAATTTTATAGAGTCGAGATAAAAAATTCTGGGTCGGTTCGATGGTTCAGGCAAAGTTTATTATATACTAAAAAATACGATAAAATAATAAAGAGACACCGTTATTAGAAATTAAAAAAACACATAACATAAATACAATAGTCGTTAAGAATTAAGAATAAAAGTACTTATAGTTTTTCCATACGAGTCTTTGTCTTTTGAAATCGTTGCATTACTTCTTCAACGGTGATGGTTGAAGAATGGTGATGGTATGATAGCTGTTTGTGTGAGTTTGAAGAGGGGAAAGATGGAGCGTAGTTGTGTATTGTGTGTTTTTTAAAACCCTAAATTGATATAAAAGCATAAAACTAAATTAGGAAAAAAAAAGTTCAAAAATATAACTTAACCGCCAGAATCAAACTCATGACCTTAAGTTTACAAAACCACCTTTGTAATGTAAACAAAGTGGTTCTTTCCTAATTTATAAGATGATTCTTATAATATTTTCTATACATAAATACATTGTTATTTCGAAACTCGAGTGGTTACAGGGAACCACCCATTTACCATATAGGGGGTGTTTGACCTAGCTTTTATTTTTGGCTTATGCTTATATTTTTACACAAATAAGCTTTTTCAAATAAAGTAAAAATCCATCTTCAAACAAGCTTCTTCAAATCTATACTTTATAATAAAAGACTACAAGTTTTGTCACTTGTCACCTCTATATTAAAACTCACCCTTTTTAACAAATTTATAATAGTAAAAAAATACTTACCATTCTTAAAGTTTATGTTTCAAAGTTTGTTAATTTAATATTTACTTTCTTTTTTTTCAAACATTTGATATTTATTATTATTTTTTACTTTAAATTGTTTTAAACTACTGTATTAGCAGTGTTTAGCGGGTTTATTGTTTCTTATATACTGATTATTTATTAAATATTGTATTTTCAAGAATTACTCGTGTAGCACACGGGCCTCAAACTAATTAGCCTATATAAGCTAACAATCTTAAGCTTAAAAAGCTAAACCAAACACCAAATTAAGCTTATTTTGTAAAAAGAAGCTAAAAAGGCTATAAGCTTTGTTAAAAAAGCTAGGCCAAACACCCCACAGATCCGCCCATGACCATAGTGACGCCATCTTTCCATGATTTCAAATCAAGAGTATCTTAATTTTTCCTAAAATCTTTGTAAGAGACGAGGAACTATTTGATTAAAGATTAAAAACTCGGTTGAATGAAACCACTTAGCCTTATTCATTCACCCCGGTTAATTTTCTCTAAACGCTTAATTTTAAATTTTAGAGGAATTTCAACTCGTTGCCCAATAACATGCCACACATATTTTGAAGGTCCGCAAGAAATGAGCATATGGTATGGGGTTTCTTCATAATCTCCACACCAGAGTCAAATGAAAGTCATGTTTTGATTCACTAGCTCGATTAACGTAGGGAGTCTCTTTGACTCCGTCACCCGAGCCATGATAGAAACTTTTTTTGGAACCTAGTTATTCCAATATAGCATGCACTTTGGTTCCTATGGTTAAATAGTCGCAACCAACTCTCGTTTCAAAATATACTAGCAAAAGTGCCCACGTGTTGCTGTGAGTTCGCACAAGTTATCGTCTCGTATTGGTGTAGTGTGTTATGAGTTACAAGTGTGAGCGAGTAGTCGTATGTGATTATTGTTTGTTGGTTGTCTTTTTTTTTGGTGGGGGGGGGGGGGTCACACAAAAATATTAGTGTATATAAGTGAGTAGTTAGGGGTGAAATTTTAATAAGGAGATGAAAAAAATGGTCAAATTAAAGCCAATAAGTCAACGAATTGTAAAAAGGGTAACAGGGTGGGCATACATGACTTGATTTTGCACAATAGTGGCGTATGCATATATATTGGATCGATGGTGTTATAAAGTAGCTTGTACTTAATTTGCAGAAACAAAAAGTTTTTTATTTGGGGCATTACAACTTACAAGTAGGAATGCGATGGGAAATAAGAAAAAGATACGATATTAACAGACTTAAATATCAGGAGAGACATTATTGATGATGAAGCACTGAATGTGTGTTTAGTTCCGTGATAATGATTAACCTTACAAGACATATGCTTTAAGTGTGGTGCACATAGATTTATACTAAATTTCTAATGCAAAAGTTGTATTGAATTTGATTGTTTATTTTCTTTATGCATGAAATTAGATTGATGTCTTAGTGGGAAGGAGGAACTTTTTTTAGCAATTGATAATTATATTTTTTGAGTTTCATGTAGGTCATATACAATTAAAGATCTGAATACCTTGGAATCGTAGAAGTAATGATAATTGAGGGGTTAGGTATATTTTTTAGTTCTAAACAACTATAACCTAATCTTCATTAAATCAAGTAAAACATATAAAACAAAAAATAAATGATAAAAATAAGGATGATTTAATTTCATAAAATTCTAAGTTTGCATGATTAAATTAAAATGGGATGATAAAGCTAGAAAGTCAAATGTTGTATGGAAATAAAATCTTTATTATAGGGATCTGAAGTCTTGATATAAAAAATGGCTTGTTGTCCTTGATAATATTGCAAAGGATAGTACGATTCATCAACATTCTTAGCTGTGTTTATCTCATTAGTAAATCCATAATCTGATACAGCCATAACTTGTTGATTATGCAAATGTATGTTACGGTCAACCCTACTTGTATAGGCCTTATTGGGGGAATACCCATACTTTTGTCCATTTTTTATTTGTCATCTTCCATGAATTTACAGTCCAATAAAGGAAACCGTGAGTAACAAATATATGGGCCGTCTCGATCGGTTGGCAACAAGTCATTCCTAAACTCACCAGTGCACCTTTTGAACTTGAACTTGTTTTCTATTCTGTATTGATGAGTTAAATACGATGATGAATCAAGTTTAGTTGTTTGATATATTTTATGTGTAAGGCAGTTTGTCAAAATACGAGCAAAATCATTGCGTGAATATAGTTGTTTTAATAGCAAACTTACACACGTGACAAGTTTAAGCTATTCCAAATTTATATCACTTTGTCCATAATGAGACTAGAACTCTCACCAGCTGTGAAGTACCCCACGTTATCTAATATCTTGATATCATTGGACATAGCAATTGAAAGAAAATAATCGATTTAGAAGGTTGGATGAAAATATAATGTGATAGTCAACGTGAGGTGTTTATAAGCTTTTAAAAGGTGCCCAAATAAATAAAAAGGTTGCAAAGGTAATCGAAACGATGATACAAAGAACAAACACAGGTCACTTCATGAATAAACTTTAATTACTTTTTTTAAACTATCCGATGTTTGCAATATTCATTGTTAAGGAAGTTCACCAAACTATGAGCAAGCCATTTTTGGTAATATAGTGTTTTCTTTCTAACAAAATGTACACGTCTAAGCTACTCTTAAATTCACACTTGTTCAATATGGTACTTGAACTCTATCGTTTAAGAGAGACTCCTCCTTATCTAACAACTTGATCCCATTGGATTACAAGCATACTGTTCTCTGAGTAGGCTACTTCTGCAATTGATTGGAAGCAAAAGACCAAACAGGGAGTGTTAGTAAAAAGTTTCAGAAAATAGTGTGAAGTTCTGGGAAGGCTGATTATAGTCATATAGAACAAAATAAACTGATAATATCATATATATTTTTGGTTTGTAGATATCTGCAAATTGTATGAATATTTATTTGACATTTTTTCATCATTACTATATAAGAAAGGCTAGTCTAATTCTTGATCGAGACACGTGAAATACAGAAAACAGTTTTCAAAATAGGAAATGGAGAGACTCTTCGTGGCTTTGTCAAAATTTGATATTGAGGTGGGTTAGGTGACTTGTAGGTTGTTTGGAGAATATGATAAAACCAATGATCGGTTGCTTTGCCTCGCGGGTTTGGCAATGCTGACAATTGGTATCAAATTCCTCCCATTTTTGCGTTCTCAATCAAGACTTGCTTAAGATTCATGAAACAAGCAATCTTGGTCATTGGAAGAACAAGGCGTTATACAGAATCATCCTCACGAGTCACGATGTGTTGGTATATTTGGTAAATAGTTTCGCCTCAAGTCATCCAGATTAATACAATATTTTGGATTTGATGCTAGTAAAACTATTAGACTTGCATTAATGTTATTGTAAAAAAAATGAAACTGAAGCCAGTTTTGCCCTCAAAAGCCAAATCAGCCTTTTTGATATACTTGGAATAAGCCTGGCTTACCAAGGTTTGCTGCAGTGAAATCTATAACACGGTTTCAAATTAGGAATAAGCCCAGAATTAACAATTGCTAATGTATAGTTTGATTATGAACTTAAATATGCTACAAAAACATAGAAAGTTAACACTGACTTTGATCAAATTTCTATAATTAATAACAGTTTCTTGCTTTGAAATTAACTATAGACTATTTAACCAAAAATGTAAAAGGTGTATAAACTTACCCAATTTCTAGAAAACAGCTGGTTCATTCAAGATCAAAATAGCAAATCCACTTCTTACATAGATATAGAGATCATCCATTAGTGCAAAACACAACAGACCAATATCCAAATAAACCTTACAAATAGATCTCAAAATAAGTTTAATTAGGACCAGTTTGATTTTCCACCTAAGTAGTTTGATTTAGAACCTTCATTAACACATAACCAGGAACCATGCCCGTTAATTAATAGGGACGCACTTTATAAAAAAACGCGCCAGTCATCCTTTTGGCCTTTTCACTGATCACATCAACATGGGGTAAAGTTACCTTATACACTTCATCTTCCATCTCTCTCTTGATCATATGATCCTCCCCGTGAAAGCCCTCGGGTGTCCTTATGCCCGTCATAAAATACTCAGCACAGTCCCCCTTCTTCTTTTTTCTTTAAATCCTCAAAGTGTTGTATTCAACAAAACGGCACTCCACGTCCCCAATCTCGAACCCGGGCATGTTTAAGGATACACGCACGGCTTCACCAGTCACCTCCATCTTCTCCAATCCAGGCACACTCCCTTCAAGGTATATGCTTTCAGGAGTCTCTTTTTGATACAGTGTGAACGTATCAATTTCGCCCTCAACTCGGCCATCGCTGCACGAATATTCCCTTCATGAATTGGTTGATCCATCATAGCTGAAATGAACCAATTACTTACTGTTAGTCAAAGAATGAATTTTAATTTTTTAACAGATTATAATAAGATATCTAGAAATTGGTACCACAGAAAAAGGTAGTGCAATCATGTTCAAAGAAGACTTTCATGACATTTCTAGGGATGGCGTTGGTACTTTTGACTAACGGGAGGGTTAGTTTTAACACTCCGTCTTCTAACTCAAAGCTCAAGGCACGGGCCCTGTCGAAATAGTCGGGTAACTTGATGCCCGCCTTGTAGACTTGATCACGTATCTTGCATGTGATGTTCAGATTGTTGTCTGCGCTGATCATTGAAAGCACATCCTCCTTTTTTGCTCCAGGCATGTTTAAGGACACGCACAGAACATCGTCAATCTCAAGTCCGGGCTTCTTTGCAGTCACCATAGTGAAAAACATCGAAGGAACTTCCGCCATTGTTTCCATTTGAGTCTTCAGAAACGACTCATCAAACACAACTGAAATCCAAAAATAAACAAAATAGTACTCATGGCGAAACTGAAACAAGAATCAAGATATACTCAAAACATGTACGGAACTTGAGGCATAATTCCCGCTTGTTTCAGACCCTAGTAAATGTAACTAAAATCTATATACATGTGTGATCAATTAAACAAGCAAAGCACAGCTAAAATCGACACAAGGATAGAGAACCCCATTCCGACCCGACCCAAAACAACCCTTTTTCTAATTTGACCCGTGACCTGACCCGTTTGCCAGTCGTAACAGAGATATATTCAGAATATTGAAGGAATTTCAGGCGTTAAGCAACAAAATCAAATATACAAAAAAGGGTAATAGCCTCAAAAAAGCTACACAATGGTTGATACTCAAAATATCTTGTAACAGAAAATAAAGATTAATAATTTGCTAACCAATAAACGAAAGACAATGTTCTTAAACCCCTAGATAGTAAAGAGAAAACAGATAAATATATAGATAATAACCAAAGTGTTGATAATAATAATAATAGGTAAATAAAAATAGTGGTATTAATAATGAAAAAAATAATAATAATAATAATAATAATTGCAAGCAAGAAAGAAAGAAGCACAACAGGCTATTATCCTTGGTTGTACCTCACCCAACCTGTTAATCTGTTACTGTCTCGTATTTGTATGTAGAAGAAGCAAGCAGTTGCATCATTTTCAAGCTACACATTTGTTCCTTGAAACAGCAAGTGATGTTATGCCACAAGTATATATCATGTAACAACATTTATATATGATTTAATTTTCAGGGTATATCATTACAGATCTTGTAACTAACATAGCAAAATATGTATATTGTGGACAGTTAAACAAAGCACAACTAAAATAGAAATATTAAAAGAGCTAATCGCATGATTTCCGTTTAAACTCTAGAAATGTGACAAAAATAGAAAAATAATGAAATACATTAAAAAGAAAGATCCATTAAAAGCAAACAGATCTACTAAAACATTTAATGAACAAAGAAGAAGAATGCACATTTGGGCTTGTCTGAAGAAGAAGAATGTTGTTGGCTCATGTTTCTTCTCCGACTGAGTGAGTAGTGCTACTGCTTGGTTGCTGGATATTGAGTGTTTCTTTCTTGGAGACGTGGGTGGGTCTTTCTTTATACTAAAAAAATAAAGAAAAAAAAGACACTTTTCATTTCATATAAAACAAAACAGAATCAGAAGGACCGGAAGAGCTGTGGTGGGGACTCACAGACAACAACCCATATATTATTTTATTATTAACCTTTTTTTTTAGAAAAATGGTTGTATGTTTATGTACGATTGAAGAGACAGTCATGCTAATAAGAGCACCCGATATCTTAGTTTAAAACACTCTTTATATGAACTCGAATACGAGTCGCTCTATTTTTATACGACTTGATGTTTGTACAATATTTCATCAGTTATTTGATACGGTATAAGATTTAATAAATTATTTGACACGTAGCAAGATTTCACCGTTAATTATTTAAAACGATATAATATTCTATCGAAACGAATATATGCCGATATGTTTGCTCATTTTATTCTTAAAACTATTGTTTTCTCTGGTTAACGAAGGTAGTTAGAGCATCATATTAAAATTTAAGAAAACCCATTGTTTTCTCGTATGACACCATACTACTTGTATAAGGTCGACTTGTGTAATTTAAATGGGTCTCATATGACTCAATACTACTCATATGGACCCCACTCGTATCATTCAAATAGATGTTGTATGCCCGATACTACATGGGACCGACTCGTATAATTCAAATGGATCTCGTTTCACCTAATACTATCTGTATGGGCTCGAGTAGTATTGCTCATGTCATATTAAGTGGTCCACAAGGTCACAAAAGTTGTCGCATATACCATCGTATGAACATATACGATTTAGATGATATGAACATATACGATTTAGATGGTATAAACATATACGATTCATAAAGGTGAGTTTGAGACTTTGGGCATCTGAATATCCAAAGCCTAAAAACAAAGAAGTTTAGTTTGAAGGTTGAATAAAAATATGATGCGCCAATTGACATGGCAGGTTTATAAGACCATGTGTACTCATGCGCCGTTGTGGCGTCCCCCCCCGGCTTTTTTCCTTCGGCGTGTTCAACATAGCATTTCCCACAAAACGCTATCATGGCATGGATTTTGATAAAATTGTGTGTGGGTAGGGGAAAGAGGGGGAATATATGTAATCATTTTAGGAGAGTTGTGGCGTTTTACCCAACGCCACCTTTTACAAAACTCTCCATTGCTGACGAGATGACAAATGGCGCAAATGACCAAAAGAGAGACGTTTTGACTACACATGATCTATAGCTTTTATAAAAAAGATCAAGCAAGTTTTGTTCGTCCAACTCATAGAATGATTACGAAGTGGGCCAATTTCGTGTATATATATTAAGTTAATTTATTTACTTTTCTTTTATTATGGGATGTTAGATATATGCAACTTTTAGGAAGTTCATTAAATTATGAGAAAGCCATTTTAGTAGTCTAAACCACCAACCTTATAATGGAACTTCAATCCTCATTATTTGAGACGGATTCCACTTTATTAACATGTTCTAAAACAGATAAGAAAAACGCCTTCTTTGACTCATGTACTGTGAGTTCTTGCGTGTGCTGTGCAATAGATGCTACACAAATGATTTGTAGTGACAAAGAAAAGAGTAAGCCATCTGATAAAAAATCTAAGCAATTTTAAAATCTAGATTCTAGTGTCAAGTTCTTGGATAGGAAGAATTATATTTTTATACTAATAAATATTTTCATTGTTATATGAAACAAAAATAAAATGTTTAATATCATATGTCATTTTTGTTTGTTATTTTGACAATTTTTTAGTTGTGATCTATAAGAGAGACTAGTCTAATTATAGTTATTACTCTATTAGGTTAGATGAATATATGATGTGAAAATTGGCATAGCATGTTTATAAGATCATGTGTAGTGTGAGAGTTACGGGTAAAGTTATGACACATAACTCTCTCCTACACTGCCCCTCTCAATGTAATGGTTATAGTTATGGGTTTCAAATCTATGTATAGGGTGCCGTTTTGTGAGAGAGGGAGAGGGGGTAGTGATTGCATGAAAGTCATGAATATTTTACAACTACACCATTTTTTACTAAATTCGTCAATGCTGAATGAACCGTCTGTGTCGTAAATGCCTAAGTGTGCAAAGTTTTGACTACACATGGTCTAAGCTTTTAACAAAAATGCAAGCAAAAAGGCTGCAAAAGTTCTAACCGTTCAATTCATAGTAATATTGATGAGTGAACCACGAGGTGAAAAGACTATTCAATTCATAAATAAATTAACATTTTCTTATTGTTAAATAGTTTATATTAATAACATTAAGGAAGTTCACCAAAATATGAGCGAGTCATTTTGTTAAAGTAGTTCTTTTTTTACTTTTTGAACAATAAGCGCGCACACGTCTAAGCTATTCCTAAAGCTACACCATTGACCTACAAGGCTATAATGATACTTGAACCCTCACTACTTAAATGAGACTCCACCTTATCTAGCACCTTGATCAGTGATTCCATTACAAGATACAAGCATTGTGTTCTCTGATGAAGAGGAAGATGGACTTCTTTGATTCATGCTATCTATTAGTACTTGCTTCAGTGGATGCTAAGCCAATTATTTAAAGATATATATATGTGTGTGCGCGCGCACGCTAATAATGCTAGTGGAAGAGAATATATATTTGCTTAAAGAACATGCGTGCACCAAGTAACCATATATGTAGAGTCAATGAATGATTACAGAAACAGTTGGTTCAATTAAAATCAATATAATAAGCCACTTCTTCAATACATATAACTACAGTACCCATTGTGATAGCAGTAAACCTATTCAAAAAGGGATTGGGCCTGGACCTGGGCCAAATATGAAATATGGGTCAAGTGGACAACATTTGACAACAGGTACCGGGTTGAAGTTAATTTAGGTGGAGCCCCATGAGGGAGGTTGAAGAATCCATGGTACCCACGTTGCCACCATGAGTGGGTTATCCCCACTCCCTTTTTTATTCAATTTTATGTTACTGCATTTTGTTTAAAGCTTTGGCTAGTTGTTCTTTATACTTTTTAAGTAGTATTTTTATTTGTTTGTTTTTCTAGAATTAGAACGTGGGTAGATTTCTTTTCTTTATATATACGTACTACTATTTTATTCAAGGTGGTGGTTTTATTTTTTTATGATTCAATTATGTTGTTTCTCTCTCGTTGATTAACTCAACTTATTATTTCCATTGCTAGTCCAAGCTTGGCCCCTTGGGTGGTGTTCTTTGATATCTAATCACAAGTTTGGGTGGTGATTTCTGTATCCTAAACGCGTGTTAGACGTCCTTCGGTTTGGTTCGGTGGTGTGTCTGTATTCGAAAACGAGCCGTTGTTCTATCCGTTTTATTTATCATTTCAAAATTCTATTTGTTACCGGTGATTATCCTATCATTTGATATCAGAGTCGAAATCGATCATTTCGACTCATAATCTCATTACCCAAATCTTGCATCCCCTCAATACCTTCTGCCTTTTTTGTCACCTAATTTGTGCAATAATGGCTTATGAGACAAGAAATGTTGAACAACAACTACGAGAATTGCAAGACCAATTTCGTGAACTATCCCTCGTGTGACATTCGTCAAAATCGGGTCCCGTTTGTACTTGTTTGTATTTGTTTATGATCCGTTTATCATGTAAACCGACCTGTTTTGTAAACTAAAAATTATGATATAATCAAAATGATGGTTTTTATGTTACAATATTGTTTTACACTTGTTGGGTCTTGAAAACATCCTTTAAGGGCCTTAAATCGCGTTAAAAACACTTAAAACGAACTACAGGGGCCAGTTTTGCCAATTTTGAAAGTTTGGAAAATCCACCAGCCACCCCCATCGCGCTACGCGATGGGGAGACCACTCTATGGTCCTGTGGCGCGACAGGAATAACAGACCAGAAATGTTTTCTTGTTTGTATTATTATTATCCAAAAATTGGTTTTTGCCCACTAAATCACTTGTTTAACCTCTCTAAGCTCTTCCTATAAATACAAGGCCCTCTCTAACATCAATCCCTGCTCATAAACTCTTTCCTCACTCAAATTCAAAGACTTTACAAGGTAATTTTCATGTTTATGTCGGGTTTGACTTCCAAAGTCAAACTGTTGAAGTTTTACATTTTTGTTTGTTTATCTTAGTCTAAAGTAATACTTGAATCATATGGCACAACATATATATAATATACACCCCTTTTTACCTTTGGTAGTTACTTTTCCGACCCCGGTTGGTTAAGTTTCAGGCCTCGTAAGGCAAGGCTACATGGAGGACTTTCGCGGTCCTTGTTATAGATTTTCCGCATCCAACCATCAAACTTTATTATTGCTTATTAACTTCTGCTTATTTTAGTTTGTTTTTCATATTTACAAGTTCCATGGTTAAGGGATCTAAGAGTCTATGCCTCGGTTTAACCGTAAAAAGCTCTAGACCGTAAACCGAACTTTTGTTTAAAAGACTTTATTGTTAACTTTTTGGTTGGAAAACTTAAGTTTCATCATTTATAAATTATTATACAAGTTATTTGATATTTGGGCATGTGGAAACCATCTATGAACTTATTGTGAGATGGAAACCGACCAAACCGAACTAAACCGATTTTCACTCGCTTAAGACACACTAGTGTGTTTTAGCTATCAAGACTTGTATAAATCTTTAAAAACACTTTACAAACTAATTTTAAATATTTTATTAAAGTGCTAGGAATGTTGAATCCAACTTGATCTTATAACAAAGTTTGGACCGACAAAACCGAACACTCGCTTAACGTGCGTTGTTAGTTTTAAAACAATAGGACTACATACTTGGTTAAGTGTTAATATATTTTTATAAGTTATCTCATAACATTTAATATTTTGGAAAGTTAACTTTGGGTTTGACCAATTATCAAGACCCGAACACTCGTTAAAAACCCGTTTTAGTATCTATATTCCAAAGGGACTTGCATTCTTGGATTTTTACCCACCTTATTACTTAACATAGGTTGAGTAAATATTAAGGTTAGATGCTTTAACCCAGTCTCGAGCAAACTTACATTTTAAAGGGTTATTATTATAAGTTCTCAAATAGTTACATTTTAAACCTTGAACTTTAATTGTTTACATTTCGTAATAATTATTTTATTTAAAGATCTCAAGACAACCTTTTAATCCAAGACTTTCTTTATCTAGGCCTTGTTCGTTAAACTCGTCATTCCGGCAAATCTTCAAATTATCATCTTTCAAGTTTATTACTTGAACTTGAGTACTTTCATACCCCGTTTTCTATCTTTCGTTTCGGGGGTGAAATTTCATACTTATCTAAACTAAATGTTTTATACTTGGGTCTTAAACCACAAACGTTATTGTATACTTTACTTAAATAATTGCTCGATTTGGTGTTCTATGATTATATGCCTATGTGTTTATCGGTTTTGGTTGGTGGAACTATAAAATCCTAGTCTTTTGGCAACCCCTTATAGCAAGGTGTCGTTAACGTAATGCAATTAACAATAACTATAAAATCATAGACTATTTGGCATCCCCCTATAGCTAGGTGTCGCTAATGTGTTAGCGATATCTATTTATCCAAGTTATTGCTTTTATTTATTGTTTCGTATACAAGATTGTGGCCTTTTCGTATTATATAATATTATGCTCAAACTTATGATTTGCTCACCAACCTTTGTGTTGATAAACTTTATTTTATGAAATTTTATAGGTTTGCATCTAGGCTGATTATGGAGCTTGAAGAAAACGTCACAAATACCTTTAGGATATTAGCAAAAATGAACAATATTTGATTTGCTATATTTTGTTATATTTTGTATTATTTGTCTTATGAATATTGTTATGTGACATTTTCGATGTTGTGAAATGAAATGAGTTTGTTAAATATTGTCGCTTAAAATAGCGTCTTGTGTATTTGTCCAATCGTTGCACCCCGACATGTTCTGCCGCCTTTGGTCGGGGTGTGACACATCTCCATGCAACAACAGCGGGGTAGGGAACGAACCCCTCCAAGATACCAACCAGAAGATGAAGATGATGATGTTCGTTCGGATTCCGGGGATTACAACTCTTATGGTCGCCAGCACCGTGAAGCATATCACAGTAATGATATCAAAGTAGACATACCCGAGTACGATGGACGCTTGGATCCAGATGAGTTTATCGATTGGTTACGCACAGTTGAACGAGTGTTCGACTACAAACAAACACCGGAGGAAAAACGGGTGAAGTTGGTCGCTTTAAAGCTGAGAAAATAAGCCTCAACATGGTGGGCTAATATCAGTTCACAACGGGAGAAGTTGGGCAAGAGTAAGGTCTGCTCATGGTATAAAATGACGAAGTTGCTTAAAGCCAAATTCATGCTGATGTATTACCTCCAAGAGAACTTCTCTAAGCTCCATAATATCAAGCAAGGTACAAGAACCACTCAAGAGCTTTCCCAAGAGTTTGAACACCTTCTTATGAAGCGTGATTTGAACCCTGATGACGCGCAAACCCTTGTGAGATATCTTGGAGCAATAGAACCAAGAATTGCTAATGTGATCGAGTTGCAATCATACTTAACATTGGCTGAACTCACCCTCCTGGCACACAAAAGTCGAGGCTCAACAGAAGACTCGAGGCAAGTTGGAGGTGTCCAAGTCTTTAGTTAAAGCGGCCGTACCTACACCAAACACTCCTCCCCTTACACTAGCCGTTACCATTCCGTCAAAGACGAATGATTCACCCAAGAGTTCAAACACTGCATCAAAGCACTCAAGGCGTTGTTTTCACTGTCAAGGATTTGGACATATTGCATCCGAATGCTCCAACAAACGTGTCATTACTTTAACCGAGTTTGAAGCCTTGATCGGTCCCTATTATAATGACGAACAGATCCAACAACAACCTGTAGAAGAGGTAGTGGTAGGACCTGATGAAGGGGACTGCTTGATGGTGCAACGGGTATTAAGTGGAACCACATTTCAAGGTGATAATGCACAACAAGAGTCTTTGTTTCGTACTCGATGCACTATACGGAACAAGGTATGCTCACTGATTGTCGATAGTGGAAGCTGTACTAATGCCGCGTCGCAGTCCTTGGTCACAACATTGAATCTACCAACTGAACCTCATCCTTCACCATATGACCTCTAGTGGCTCAACCAAGGCAAAGGATTGAGAGTTGCAACAAGAGATCTAATACCATTTACCATTGGGCAGAAGTACAAGGATGAAATTTGGTGTGACATCCTTCCCATGGACGCATGGCATGTGTTATTGGGTCGACCGTGGTTATTTGATAGGAGAGTCATACACGATGGTCATAAGAACACCTGCTCGTTTATTAAAGATGGTCAGAAAATTACCTTACTACCCCTATCACTCAATAACCGTAGTCAGCAAACTCTTTTGGTATATTCTTTTGGCAAGTCTTCTGTGCTTGAGTTTAAACCTACTCCATCAAGTTTGAGGGCAAACTTTCACAAAGGTGGAGAGGATTATAGCATTAAACCTATTCAAAAGGGGATTGGACCAGGGCCATATATGAAATATGGGTCAAGTGGACAACATTTGCCAACAAGTACCGGGTTGAAGTTAATTCAGGTGGAGCCCCTTAAGGGAGGTTGAAGAATCCATGGGTTTTCAATACCCATGTTGCCACCATGAGTGGGTTATCCCCACTCCCTTTTTTATTCAGTTTTATGTTACTACATTTTGTTTAAAGTTTTGGCTAGTTGTTCTTTATGTTTTTTAAGTAGTATTTTTATTTGTTTGTTTTCCTAGAATTAGAACGTGGGTAGGTTTCTTTTTTTTTATATATATGACTACTATTTTATTCAAGGTGGTGGTTTTATTTTTTATGATTCAATTATGTTGTTTCTCTCTCATTGAGTAACTCAGCTTATTATTTCCATTGCTACTCCAAGCTTGGCCCCTTGGGTGGTGTTCTTTGGAATCTAATCACAAGTCAGGGTGGTGATTCTGTATCCTAAACGCGTGTTAGACGGCCTTCGGTTTGGCTCGGTGGTGTGTCTGTATCCGAAAATGAGCCGTTGTTCTATCCATTTTATTTATCATTTCAAATTTCTATTTGTTACCTGTGATTATCCTATCACATTGTAATATCACAAGATGAGTTGAGGGCCAGTTTGATTTTCTAGCAAGCTAGTTAGATTTAGATCTAACATTAATATGCAGCTTGCAACCATATCCATTAATTAGTTAGTGATATACAACTAACTAGAGCATATTAGTGATATTTTTAGGCCTCGCATCTTTGATCACATCAGCATGGGGAAGAGTCACCTTATAAATTCCATCATACATCTCTTTCTTGATCATATGATCCTTCTTGTGAAAGACCTCGGTATATATACACCCGCAATATATTGCTCAAAACAGTACTCACTCTTTCTCTATCCTTCGATTATCAAATTGTCATCTTCAACAAAACCACACTTATCTTGAGCCTGAGCATGCTTAAGGACACACATTACACATAGGCCTTTACTAGTGTCCGTACTCAGGCATACTCCCTTTTATATGCATGCTTTCAAGGCTCCTTATACACTGGAAAACTTATCATACACTATCCTGATGCGGGTTGCGTTACAAAGATCGGGCACTAGATCATACGATCCTTCCATAGCTGAAATCATTCATAACGATAGAACAAATAAATAATCAAAATATACATTCAGCAATTTCACTTTAAATAGTTTGTACCATATAATTAGCATATACTTAGCGTGCTCTTCACTCTAAATCATCAAAATACACCATTTTGGCATAAAATCCTTTTGAAAACACTTGGAGAGTTGTTTTAAATGTTTAAATGCATGATTAGATTAACATACGTGTGTGTTAGTGAGTTATTTTGTAAAATACCATTAACATTTTTAACAAAATACACTAACTTTTTATAAACTAGTTTTTTGTTTAAGTTAAAACTTGATGCTTCCAAAATATTTAAACATCACCTACTTATGTTTAAGATTCTGTCACTAAAGAATTTCCAAATTTTAGAAACTTCACATGATCAACATATGATGCTAAAACATGAGATGCAAACGATCCTAGATGTGAATCATCATCTTAATGTATTGCAGCTTAGTTTATCAACTATACTAAATCTGATGATGCAAGTATGATAAAAACATGTTTTGGAATGTTTTATAACCTTGAAATTTTAACGGATATCACAGGTTTGACTTACCTTGACCTAGGCAGCCTCGTCATATAGTGGAGCTAACATTAGATAAGGTAAGAAAAGCCCGACATGAAGCTTGAAGTGTTTACCCATAGCCGTAAACATGCTTATGTCATGACCCATTGTCACACTTCTCCAACTATAATGTCTCATGTCATTACAAGCACAATTGGTTAATTGCACTGGCTCGACTAAGCTTAAAAACATACGAACCACTCTACTATGAATCGAATGTTAAAAACACAACCACTATTCTATAAGCATTTGTGAGTGCACTGACATTGAGTATCATGAGTGTGGTAGATGCATCCCTTAAGGCTAAATGTTGTGGGCTAGGGTCCACTCCACCTCAGCAGCTTTTTAAAACCAAAAAAAAAAAAAAAAAACTTACGACCCACAATAAATTCAATTATATGCCCTTAGCGGCTAAAATCTGTGACATCTCACAAAAGGATTCAAATCATCTCCTCCTTCGATTTCAAAGTTATTAAAACTTAACTATCGCTAGATACTTAGAGATCAATTATTTGAAACTTCCTTTGTATCTCCCTTGTACCTTTGGTCAAATTCATATTATCGAAATTCCTATACTAGTTCCATTGATGAAAAATCAATAACAATTTAAGGCTAACTTCCAGTTCCATATAGTCTGGCATCTTAAATGTGCTGTTATTTGCTATGGTATGTTAAAGTGCTAGTTAATTGTTCATAGATAGATCTCTGGTATTATGATTATTATTATTCATGATTGCATAAATGCTTAAAGATCTATCATATCTAAGGTAGGCGTTTTTCCCTGAAACAGCCCACCTAGAGGCCACTTGTATGCCATTCACATTGTATAAGAAGGTGAATGCTGAACGCATAGGCGTAAAACTGAGTCATGGACTTGTTTAGTATAACCATTATTATATTCTTATTATCATTATCATTCTTGTTTTAGTATAACTATTATTATATTAGAATTATTATTATATTATCAATTCAATTATTATTATAAATATTATTTTAAATTTGGCGAGTTAATATTCCACTATGTGCATGTGTGAGTCAAAATTTTTACGATTATTTTTATTCGGTTTAACGATCTCGTTGCCTGAGCAGGTCCTAAAAACAAGTTATTATGAATATTATATTCCTATTAAATTATTATTACTACTACTAATAATATAATATTAATGAAGAGGTATGTACCCGCCTCAAGATCGAGCGGGGCGGGTCAACCCACAAGATATATACAAGACATTAGAAATCAAAGATATTATCAAGGCACAAAGCCAAAACTTATGCGCTCAGCGCATATCGCATATGCTCAAGCATCACATATGCTCAGCATCACATATGCTCATGCATCACATATGCTCGCGCGTATCACATGCTCACGCATCATATATGCTTATGCATATCACATCGTGCGTGGCGCATCCGCGCGCGGCGCATATCACATGCTCGCGCATCATACATGCCCACCCATATCACAGTTGCGCATGGCGCAGCTGCGCGTGGGGCATCCGCGCGTGACGCGTATTACATGCTTATGCGTATCACATCTGCGCATGAAATATCTGCGCGTGAGAATAAAGAGAAGACCTCCGCATCCTCAGGATGGGCGCATATCACACATGCACATAATCAACCTCGTCCTTATCCAAATCAGGATTAGGGCAACCTTGATTGTGCACGTCAGACAACCTTCCAGAAGGCATCTTTTTAAGGAATAAGGATATGCTGATGTTGACAGCTGCTAAATGAAAGGTGGACAGCTCAGCATGACTCATGGGTTACCACGTGATTATAACCAATGAAAAAGCACCAGGTGTCTCCAAGGACACGTGGCGCAAATCGATTGGAGGAGGCCAATAAAACCCTAATTTGGTCCCAGCTCAATCAGTGGAAACCCTAGCACTATAAATACAGCATCAACTCCACAAGGAAAGATATACAAAAACACAGTCACACAATCATACAGAGTAACATACAGTATTCAGCTATTAAGCAATACTCTCCAGATTCCCTTACTCTCACATTATTATCTTCTCCTACATATACTTATTCTCACGCCGGAGGGTTACCCCAAAGAGGACCCCTCTGTCCCTTTCTGAGGGGTAAGTTAACGGCGTTGTTCATTTTGTAGGTGGAAGAACACAGATCCAGAGGAACCATCGGTGAAATAGTACAATCAAAACCCGAGGAAAGTAGATCTGCTACCAGTGAGTAGATCCACGTTTCTTCATTGGCGCCATCCACTGTTACAAACGGCAATCAGATCTCATCAGATCTACATAAAAAAATCAATCACCATGGTTTCTGGCGTTCGTAACGCTGATCAAGCTCTGGAGGAAATTGAACGTGAGGGTGTCAATGAGGGACAGCAGTTTCTGAGGGTGCCGCGTGATTCTACGCGCACCACCAGTAACCGTCCCTTCATCACAACCCCTCACGGTCAGACTGAAACTCCTCCAGACGATCTCACGTTACAAAATCTTGCCGGCGCGAAACTGAAAGGACCAATGGGTCCAGAAGAAGAAACAAATGATCCGAATGAATGGCTCATAAACGAGCAGCGGCGTCTAATGGAAAAGTACAATGAAATGGTCAAACAGAAAAAGCTAGCCGACCAAACACAAAGGCAAGCGTTTGATAAGCAGACTACAAAAAGGCCGCGCGCGCCGGAAGACGGACATTCTGCTCACACTGCACACACTGAGTTCAGTGATGAAGAAGTGCATAGCATGAGGAAGACGCGAGATACTCATGCAGGAGGCTCACAACTCCGCGCGCCTGTGAACATGGCGCCTGGAGCCAGAGCAGATCTGGATCTGCACATGCCGTACAGCCCGCCAGTGAGGGGGCAAGTGGACGTAACCACGCCGTACAGGCCGGCCATCTTAGTGAAGCACTCAAAATTTACTGAGCGCATCGCTAAGGCCCCCATCCAGCACAAGACCAAGATGCCAAGTGGTCTGGGCAAATATGATGGCACAACAGATCCAGATGACTTTTTGCAAGGCTTCTATAACACGGGAAACCTAGAGAGCTGGACGATGCCAACATGGTGTCACATGTTTGCCCGCTGCCTTACGGGCGCGGCGCGTGTCTGGTTCGAGAGCTTGCCGACTGGGCAAATTGATGGGTTCGAGGAACTATTGGAAAAGTTCCAAGCCCACTTCGTACAGCAGCGCAGACACACGCGCGATCCTGATGACATCATGCACTGCGTGCGCAGGAATGATGAAACGATTGAGGACTACATCACTCGTTTCAATCAGGAGTCTCTGGCATTCGGGGGTATAACTGAGCAACTCCTGCGCGTGGCTTTTATACAAGGCGCGCGCAGTGATCAACTCCGCCGAGCTCTCGTAAGCAGAGATGGTATGCCCACCACTTGGGCAAAACTAATGGAAGCATCGCGAGTCTTCGCGAGAAATGAAAAACAGATTGCCCAAGATAGGGCAAGAGAAAAAGCGCATCAGGCTGAATCACCGCGCAGCAAAGAGAAGAGGGCCAAACAGAACTCTGTATGGTCCAGGTTGCAACCAACAAGTTTTTCTTCCGCAGAAAAGCAAACGCAACCAAGCTCACCCCAGCCCCAAAAAGATGTTCGTAATCGCGGGGAGGGTGACAAGAGGGAGGGCGGCAGAGATCCTAGCAGACCTCTGCCAAGAATATGGACTCCCCTCACTAAAACACCTTCACAGGTGTTAAGTACTGAGAATGTCCAATTCAATCCCCCCAAGCAACTACACTACAAGGGACCGCAAAACAGTGGCAAATATTGTGAATTTCACAGGTCCCCGGGCCACAACACCGACGCATGCCATCATTTAAAGGATGCGATCGAGAAGGATGTAAAATCAGGCAGGCTGGCTCACTTGGTGAAAAACCCAAGAATAGAAGATGAGCAACCGGAAGGAGCCTCGGCCAGCAAGAAATACAAAAGAATCTGTGTGGCTGAGGGGGGACGACAAGGGCAGACGTCAAAAAAGAGAAGCGCGCAAATCCACGGAGATTGGCGCGAGCAGCAAGTTATCTTCCCAAGAATCAGGGGAGGCCCTTCAATCAGCAGCCCTCTCGTCATCACCACACACATTGCTCATTACGAAGTGTCAAAGGTCCTGGTGGACACTGGAAGCGAATCTGACATTATGTATGAGCAATGTTTCAGAAAGTTAGACCCGGCAGACCAAGCGCGGCTCGAGATGGTGAACGCACCAATCTGTGGTGTTTCAAATGAAATCATCCATCCCCTAGGTCAAATTCAGTTTGAACTAACTATGGGGGATGATGAGCACAAGCGAGCCGAAGTTGTCAACTTCTTGGTCTTGCCCACCACGTCATGCCACAATATGATCCTGGGTAGGGGAACGATTGCACAATTTAATGCTATACCGTCGCCAGCGCACGGCGCATTGGGGTTCCCTACACCAACAGGCGTAACATTTGTTTACCGCGATCATTTGTGCGCAGTGACAAGTACGCCGCGGGAAGGGAGAATGAAACTTCCAATGGCAGACAATGCGCCAGAGAAGTGGATTTTAAATCCAAAATTCCCAGAGCAAACGGTCACAATTGGCGCTACCATTTCAGACGAAACGAGATTGAGAATGAAAAGGTTGCTCACAAAATACACGTCGGTCTTCGCGTGGCAACACTCCGATATGACTGGGGTCCCGCGAGACTTGGCGCAACATTCTCTTAACACGTTCAAGTCGGTGGAGCCAATTGCTCAGAAAAAGAGAATCATGGGGGATGAAAAGGCGAAGGCCATGAATGAGCAAGTTGAGGACCTGTTGCGCGCAAACATCATCCGCCCGATCCGATACCAGACGTGGGTAGCCAATCCTGTGATGGTAAAGAAAAGCAACGGGTCATGGAGGATGTGTATTGACTTCAAGGACCTCAACAAAGCATGTCCGAAAGACTGTTACCCCCTCCCAAACATCGACGCAAAGGTGGACTCCGTGGCGCCATTCAAGCTCAAATGTTTCCTGGATGCCTACAAAGGCTATCACCAGATTCAAATGGCACCACAAGACGAAGACAAGACTGCCTTCAGAACCGACAAGGGTGTTTTTTGTTACACAAAAATGCCCTTTGGTTTAAAGAATGCGGGCGCCACTTATCAGAGACTTATGGATTCGGTTTTCAGTGAACAAATCGGAAGAAATCTAGAAGTCTACGTTGATGATTTGGTGATCAAGAGCAGGGAGGAGAGACAAATGCTCAAAGACATCGAGGAAACTCTTCAGCGCTTAACGGAAGTCAACATGAAGCTCAACCCGAGCAAATGTACTTTCGGCGCGGAGGAAGGGAAATTTCTTGGTGTAATGGTCACTAAGGATGGTTTCAAGGTGAACCCTGAAAAGGTAGAAGCCATCCTTGACATGCCTTCACCATCCACCATGAAAGAGGTTCAGAAGCTGAATGGTAGATTGGTGTCAATCAATAGGTTCCTAGCGAACCACGCCAGCAAATCTACTCCATTCGTTAACACTTTGAGGAACTGCTTGAAGAAGAGCCAATTCAAGTGGACGCCTGAGGCTGAGCAAGCTTTCAGTGAGATAAAAGAATGTCTCATAAAGCTGCCCGCGCTCACAGCTCCACTTCCTGGCGAAACCCTTACATTGTACTTGTCAGCTGGAGACCGCGTCATCGGCGCAGTATTATTGGTGGATCGCAAGGGGATCCAAACGCCAATATACTATATGAGTCGGGTGCTGACAGACCCTGAGACGCGCTATTCCATCATGGAAAAGTTAGTTTTGTCACTAACACACGCGTCGCGCAAGCTTCATAGATACTTCAATGGTCATCCTATTGAAGTTCTGACAGGTTACAACATCCAGCAAGTCTTGCGACGCCCCGCGCTCTCCGGAAGGCTGACAAAGTGGGCGCTGGAATTAGGTGAACACACGATCACCTATAAGCCCCGTCCAGCAATAAAGGGTCAAGTTTTAGCGGATTTCATCACGGAAATCCCAGAGGGAAAGATTGAAGAAGCTCAGCGTGAGGTAGACCCTCCGCGAGCAAATGATGAAGAAGATGTTTGGAGGCTATTCACTGATGGAGCCTCCAACAGCGAAGGGTCCGGCGCAGGCCTCAAACTGGTGGACCCTGATAATCATGAATATACTTATGCTATTAGGTTGGACTTCAAGAGTACCAACAATGAGGCTGAGTATGAAGCCCTGCTGGCTGGTCTGCGCATTGCGCGCAAGTTTGGAGTTAAAAGGCTAGAGGCCCATGTTGATTCTTACTTGGTAGCTGCACAGGTCAATGGCCTTTATGATGCCAAGGAGAACACCATGCCTCTATATCTAGAGCAGGCAAAAAAGCTCGTTGAGCAGTTTGACTTCTTCAAAATCATACACATCTCGCGCAGCGAAAACAAGTCCGCTGACGCGTTGAGTAAGATGGCATCAACTAATTTTGATCACTTTGGCAAAGATGTCAGGGTGGAAGTGATGAGCAACCCGTCAGTGCAAACGCAATCTGTCCTTGTAATTCATACAACCCCTTCATCCTGGATAACTCCAATAATGAATTCCTGAATGAGGGGAAGTTACCGGACGATCGCGCACAGGCGAGAAAGATAAGACACAAGGCGCAGAACTATGAACTACTTGATGGTACATTATATCGACGCTCTTATCTTGGACCGCTCATGAAATGCCTGGATGCTGAAGAAGCAAGCTATGTGATTAGGGAGATTCACGAAGGAATCTGCGGAATACACGCTGGCCCGCGCATGGTGGTTGCCAAGGCAATGAGCTCAGGCTACTATTGGCCAGGCATGTACTTGGATGCGCTAAAAGAAATCCAAAAATGCAAGGCATGTCAGAGCTACGCGCCAAACACCATGCGGCCAAAGAACAACTTGATTCCAGTGACCTCCGCATGGCCTTTCCACAAATGGGCCATTGATATTGTGGGGCCCCTGCCGCAAGCGCAAGGGCGAGTGAAATTTTTGGTAGTGGCGGTAGACTATTTCACAAAATGGGTTGAGGCCAAGCCACTAGCAAAAATCACAGCTGAGGCGATGAAACAATTTATCTGGAGCCACATCATTTGCCGTTTTGGCCTTCCTATGGAAATTGTGAGCGACAATGGCAAACAATTCACTGACAGGAAGATATCCAGCTGGCTCAAAGAATTGCACATCAACCAAATCTTCACTTCGGTCTACCACCCTCAGGGGAATGGCCAAGTGGAGCGCGCGAATCAAAGTTTGTTAAATGGGCTGAAGAAAAGGTTGGATGGAGAATCCCATTCTTGGGTCGAAGAGTTACGTAATGTACTGTGGGCGCACAGGACATTAAGCAAAACTAGCAATGGCGAATCCCCGTTCAGCCTAACCTATGGGACAGAGGCTATGATCCCAGCAGAAATTGGATGCCCATCCCATAGGGTACTCATGATGAGCAAGACTGATAACGAGCGCGAAAGAAGATTGGACCTCAACTTGCTTGAAGGGCGCAGAGAAGCGGCTATCATCAATGAAGCCAAATACAAGAAAAAGCTGGAAAAATATTATAATCAGCGCGTTAAAGAATGCCACTTCAAGAAAAATGATTTTGTCCTTCGAAACAATGAAGCTAGCCGCGCAATACCCCCAGGAAAAATGTCCCCCAATTGGGAAGGACCTTATCAAATCTCAGAAGAATTGGGGAAAGGCGCGTACACTTTAAAAGATTTGAATGGAAAAAAGATACCGCGCGCGTGGAATGCAGCACAGCTTAGAAAATGCTTCATGTAAAAATTCAAATATGTAATCAAGGCTTTTAAGCCATCATGAATGATGATTCGCGCTATCTTTCAATATTTGTTCTATTACCTTTGCATACATGTTTCACACTTCCTTTATTAATTTGGAGCAATATGACAACACTATATTGACTTCAAAACAAAATAAAACGAAGTAAAACATACATGCGCGAGCCTTAGCTCAAACGCGTTAACGAGTCTTAACTCTAAAACGTCAGGGCCTTAGCCCAAACCTACGAGCCTTAGCTCAAACACGTTAACGAGTCTTAACTCTAAAAACGTCAGGGCCTTAGCCCAAAACAAAGAGCCTTAGCTCAAAACACTCACAAACATCCATCTTACATCCCGCGCAGCCTGATCATAAAAATCACTAAACACAACTAAGGCAAAGTACATGCCAAATCATAGTTGTTAAGGTCTCAGGTCGAGGTCGCGCGCGGAATCATAGTGGATATCTGAGTAACACATGATGACATGTAATGGCTAAAACTCATAATTCCATATAAAAAAAGCGCGACAACGACGCGCAAAAAAGGAATAGTGAAAAGTCATCGCGCGTGTCAGCATAATCAAGATACTGCGAAACCACTTACAAAATAGGACTATGGTTAAGTAAATAATTTCCTTACAACCTTGTTCTTATTTTAACGTGCAAGCATATCTTATATCTATACAAGCAAACATGAAGAGATGAATGGAAATGCGCAAGATGTGAAAAAGGGAAAACAAATTTCATTCCATAGCATTGAAATTTACAAGTGTGATGAGTTACAAATTACAAGTATAACAAAAAACAAAAAAAAAAAAATTAGAAAGATGAAGGGCTTCTCAAGTCTCCACGTCGACGTCAGCCACTTCATCACCCTCATCATCTCCCGCAGCATCTGGCGTGGCCCGCTCCTCATCTCCAAACTGACCATAGTCAAGTTCTTCCTCCTCAATGGAGTCTTCTATCACGACGGTGTCAGGAGCAGATTCTTTCGCCGCGCCAGAGCCGCTGGCAGGGGCAACATCCCCCGCGCCACCATCATCGCCACCAGCCCTCTCGCATTCATCGAGTAACTTCTTTAGCGCGCCGAGGTCGGGCTGGTCAGCAAGCGCAGCTATCTGCAAATCATTAGAAAAGTATTGAGTACAAAACACTTGGAAAATTAATCAAGAAAAACTCATTAAGGTCAAGGTACCTGCACAAGGATGGGGATGGGAGTATTCATATACTTCTCCCCCACCGCGGCCATGTCCGCGCAGGCCGCGTCGCTCTTGTAAGGGTACTCGGATGGGTTCTTCTTCAACATGCCATATTCATAGCCATCCGTAAACCCTTCAGCTCGACCCACCAAGCGCGCGGCAGCATTGCAGTCCATCACAAGGGCTTGAAACTCGGCAGAATATTTCATCGCCAGAGAGCAACGAGTCATGCCCTGTGACACCAGCCATTGGCAATCCTGCGCGAGGCCAGCAACAGACGTCTCGAGGGCAGGAACCTGGGAGTTTAATAACTCAACAGTTTCCTTGGTCTTTTTTAGCTCCTCTTTATCAGACGCTGCTGCCGCCAAAATTTTTTCTTTCTCCGCCTGCGCAGCATCAAGTGCTTCCTGGCTAGACGCTGCCGTCGCCAAGGCCTCATCTCTATCGGCCTGCGCGGCCGCCAACTCCTTCTTCAGGCGCGCAACCTCACTCTCCAGTGATGATTTCTCAGTGATACTCTGGACGATAGCTTGGTCACGCGCCTCCGCCTGCAGTTCCAAGACACGCACTCTCCGCGCGTACTTGGCAACTTCGGCCTCCGCCACCTGCTGCTTCTCCCGCGCAGCTTGGAGCTCATGCCCGCGCTTAATAAAGGCGGTGTTGGCACTTGCTCGGTTTTCGCTGAGCTCCGCCTGGAGTTTCTCAGCTCGTGCGCGAGCATCAGAAAGGTTCCAGGCAGCCACCTTAGCCTCTTGCTGGGCTTCCACAAGAGCATCGCGTACTTTAATATAATCACGATGAAGCTCTTGGGAGGCAGCAAAGAAAGCCGACCCAGCGAAAATGTGATCGTTGAGCAAGTCAGCGCGGGTGCGCCCCTCCTGATACCTCCTTTCAGTAGGAGGCACGGCATGAGCCCAGAAGTCCTCGCATACACCCATGGATTGGAAGGAACTGTCTTCGTTAATATTCCATCTCGGGCGGTAAACGTGGTCACCTTCCTGCAAAACACAAGAAATGTTAAAAGTCATAAAAACATACTTATATGGAAGTACGCGCAGCGGAGCAACAAATTAAAACATACATGCGGGGATGAAGCAGAAAAGTCAGCGCCAGCCTCACCAGAAGTCTGCGCTGCGAAGTCTTATGGCATCGCAGGGCTGGCACGGACTCCGAAGGAGTCTTCAGCTTGAGCTCCCTCATCCTCCTCATCTTCTTCAATCGGCCTCTTCTCCTGCGACCTGGAGGGCTCCAAACCAGTCTCGCGGAGAGGGCTGCGCGTAGGAGGAGGCGAGGGAGGTCTCGACGCCGCCAGTTCGGCGCGCAATACGGCTTCCTGCTCCTTTGTAATCCCAATAAGGGGAGACTCAGCACTAGCAGGAGCAGGAGCAGAAACAGCGGCGCTGGCAACGGCGCCAGGAGTGTCACCAGCAGCTTGTACGCCAGCTACAACAGGGGACTTCGAGGCAGCCCCCGGCGCAGCCTCAGCACCTTGTTGCGCCTGAGGCTGATCTGCTACCGTCGCCGGTCCTGCAAACATTCAAATGCAAAAAGATTTAATAATAATTCAATCAGAATCGCCCTCATTGAACCATTATGGGTAAGCAAAGTATACCTTTCGCAGGCGCGGCACTGCTTCTCTCTTCAGCCGCGTGAAGGGAGGAGGTCACGCCACCATACCTCAAGTGGACAGGAGGTCTGCCCACTTTCACAGGCAGGGAAGCTAAAGAAACCTTGGTGGTAAACACCTGGGTTTCCTCAGGTCCCTTCGTTTGAGCATGGGGATGAGCGACAGGGGTGTCATCTTTCTTCTGTTTCTTACTGCCCCCTGCGCCAGATTTCCCCTTAGCTTTGCGCTTTAGTAGGGGCGCCTCCTCTTCCTCCTCCTCCTCTTCCGCGAGCTCCAGCTCGTAGTTTTCGAGCGCATCTGCAAATACAAGGAACAGGACTGTTAATAAACTTTGGTATTCTAAAGGAATAAGCATAAGTGCGAAGGCTTACCAGGCGCGTCGCTATCAAAGTCAAATTCCAGATCCACAGGGATGAACATGTCATCGAAGCGATCTGGGAAGCCCACCTCCCCAGCGCCCAGCGGGACGGAGCCACCCTCCACTTGATCGTCGTATGCGGCGTGGACAAACTCCTTGGTTACTGCGCAAAAACAAGACAAATAATATCAGCAAAGGCAAATTTTATTAGCGCGGAAATAAAGCAATGCGATAACTAACGCAAGCCGTCCACTTGGATGACAGGCTCCGCCGCGCTGTAGGCCCACAGCTTACTCATGCCGACCCCCACCAGCGCCTCCTCGCGAATTTTCTTGGCGGGGGATGGTTCGGCGGTCAGTTTCTTAACCCAGGCGCCGGTTGTGTTCTTAATAACATCCGCATCCGCGGGCGCAGAATCGATCGCGCGCATCGTCATGCGGATGGGGATTACACCAGCCCTGATGTAGAAGAACCTCTCAGACCAGTCATGAAGGCTCTTGAATGACACAGTGCTGCACTTAACCTTCTGACTGCGAGGAATAAAGGAGATCCAAGAATCTTGGATCTTGGGCTTGTAAAAAAATTGAAAGCGCCGAGGGGTGGGCTCCTCGCGCTGTGATTTGCACATGAACTCGAAATGAGTCATGCGCACAAGTCCAAACGGATGGACTTAGGATATATGAATCCCGAAAAACCGTAACACCGCGCCTACAAACCTTGTCATCGGAAGACGAAGGTTGCAGTGGGTGAAAAAATGGGTGTACAGTGAAATATAGCCGGGAGGCGGGTCCGCCGCCGTTTGCCCGGCCACAGGCAACATGCAGCCAAACACAGGGAGAAAACCCTGTGACCAGATGAGGCTGTCGAGATCGGCCTGCCTCAATTTGCAGGGGATTTCATTCCACCTTTTCGTGGCCTTGGTCCTCCCTACTTCCTCCGATGTGGTTTCAACAACCCTCTTCCCCTTGCCCTTTTGCTTCAATGTCGACATCACCACAGATTTCACACGGCGTCTTCGAGAGGCAATAGAGGTGATTGAGGGGTTAGAGGAGTCTGAGCTATCAGACATACAATAACAACAGCAACAGATAACAGGGTATCTGGAAGCAATAACCAGAAAATCGGAAAGATAGAAGCTTTGGAGTGCACAACAATGAAGATGAAGATAAAAATTTTTCCTAAGGGCCTGCTTTTATAGGCCAGGAGAGAGAAAATTGGCAACTGATCGGATTTCACGCGCCCCCACTCGCAGGTGTAAGCCAACGCGGGCGCGGCACGTGTCCCTAACACTGTTGAGGGGACATAAAAACGTAACGGAACTGCCACGGAGCAGAGACGCGCCCCCACTCGCAGGTGCAAACAAATGCGAGCGCGACACGTGTTCCAGACAGCTGTGTGAGGGGACATGAAAGGCAACTGTAGCACCTCGAGCACACGAAACGTCTGACACGTTTCCGGCGCACGTCACCACCAACCAACCACGTGTTTGGACCCTTCGTTTCAACCAAATGGATAGAACTTCGCGCAACGATGGAAACAACCAAGAAAACGACAAAACCCCATTAAAAGACCAAATCAGTAAGTCTAATATCTATCTTACCGCGCTCGCGCGAGATAAGACACACATTAGACTGGGGGGGCTTGAAGAGGTATGTACCCGCCTCAAGATCGAGCGGGGCGGGTCAACCCACAAGATATATACAAGACATTAGAAATCAAAGATATTATCAAGGCACAAAGCCAAAACTTATGCGCACAGCGCATATCGCATATGCTCAAGCATCACATATGCTCAAGCATCACATATGCTCACGCATCACATATGCTCATGCATCACATATGCTCGCGCGTATCACATGCTCACGCATCATATATGCTTATGCATATCACATCGTGCGTGGCGCATCCGCGCGCGGCGCATATCACATGCTCGCGCATCATACATGCCCACCCATATCACAGTTGCGCATGGCGCAGCTGCGCGTGGGGCATCCGCGCGTGACGCGTATTACATGCTTATGCGTATCACATCTGCGCATGAAATATCTGCGCGTGAGAATAAAGAGAAGACCTCGCGCATCCTCAGGATGGGCGCATATCACACATGCACATAATCAACCTCGTCATTATCCAAATCAGGATTAGGGCAACCTTGATTGTGCACGTCAGACAACCTTCCAGAAGGCATCTTTTTAAGGAATAAGGATATGCTGATGTTGACAGCTGCTAAATGAAAGGTGGACAGCTCAGCATGACTCATGGGTTACCACGTGATTATAACCAATGAAAAAGCACCAGGTGTCTCCAAGGACACGTGGCGCAAATCGATTGGAGGAGGCCAATAAAACCCTAATTTGGTCCCAGCTCAATCAGTGGAAACCCTAGCACTATAAATACAGCATCAACTCCACAAGGAAAGATATACAAAAACACAGTCACACAATCATACAGAGTAACATACAGTATTCAGCTATTAAGCAATACTCTCCAGATTCCCTTACTCTCACATTATTATCTTCTCCTACATATACTTATTCTCACGCCGGAGGGTTACCCCAAAGAGGACCCCTCTGTCCCTTTCTGAGGGGTAAGTTAACGGCGTTGTTCATTTTGTAGGTGGAAGAACACAGATCCAGAGGAACCATCGGTGAAATAGTACAATCAAAACCCGAGGAAAGTAGATCTGCTACCAGTGAGTAGATCCACGTTTCTTCAATTAATAACAATAATACCGATGACCAATTGATCCGATGGTATAGTGTCGCACGCTACAAATGTAAGGTTATGTTTCAAAACCTTGCAAATGCAAGGTAAAGGTGGAATTTTGTTGTTAAAAAATTATTAACATTAATAATTATAGCAACAATAATAAAGTGATAATTATTCCATTCCTACATGGTAACCAAACATGACAAGTCGACAATGATCCATTTCATTACGATGTCCATTCCATCATCCCGTTTATTTCATTACCTCATACCAAACATTCCCTTTGTAATGATTATTATAATTCTAGTAGTTCCAATGACACTTGACTTCATTGTACGTATATGGCTTCACAAGTTAATAGCTAAATATGGATATTGGTTTGAATTAATGTGTTTTTATTCCTTGGAGATCTATTAAGTACCATATATTAATTGTTTTGTGTAAGATATGAACGCTATGATTGGATGGATAGTTTCGTCCATTTCTCATGGACAGTTAATTCATTCTCGCGTAGATACATATTTTGTTGTGTTTTGGTAATGGAGATGTAAGTGTCTTAAATGATTACTTTTTGCAGCTTATGGTCAAGATAATTTTGTTGAGTTCATCATTTTGAATTGGAAATGCAAGAGATAAGTATTTGACTGTTACGTGAATTTGCGATTCTGAAACAATTGGAACCTTCTTAGCAGTTGCTGAATTTTGACCTGTTAAGTTTTGATGTATTTTAAGTTATGTGAAGGCATATTCCATTTGGAAACTCTGTACCTACAAGAAGCAATCTAAAATCTCATTGCAGCAAACTGTGTTGTGTGCAATTATTAACCAAACCGAACTGTACGTTTGTAATCAATTCAAAACCTAGCGAATCCTTTCCCCCTTATATACCGGTTTCTAGCCAAACTGGTTTGGGCCAAAAATTGATGTTGACCGGGTTTGACCGAAAGCAAGCCTGTTTCAAACCGGACCGGTTTGGGCGTAGAAGAATTGTGTGAATTGATTACAAATTAAGGAACAAATCAAATATTCATTGATCAAAGCATTCATGATTATTTTAAAAACTACACTAAATTGTTTGGGGTCAATTTTCCTGTGTTGACTATTAGATAATTACCATTTTGACATATTAAGAAACCCACCCATTTTGCCATCTCTAAGCATAATTGTAAGCTGTTTCCTATCTTTAGATTTGATCTCAATAAGACTATTAGACTTCTACTAATGTTATACGAAAATAGATATTAAAGGATGTTTAACCTGAAGAAGTCAAGTCAGCATTGGTCGTTGGTGTACTTTTACTATGTCACACCCCGATAAAAGGCGGAACATGCGGGGGCGTAACGTATTGATTGGACAGTAGCTCAAAGACACTAATTAAAGCGACATTAAATATTTAATTTCATTAACATTAAACACGTACACAATTTAATAATTATAACAAATACATCATATTCTTGTATGTTGAATAATTCCTATGGTCAAAGTATTGTCTTCCAACTTAAATAGTATCAACTACTAGTAACTGTAACATGTATGAAAATAGAGTTTGTAAACACGAATGTTGGTGAGAATACATAAGTTTTAGTTTTGTATATATAGAGAGAGAAATCACAATTCATATGTAAATGATGAGTGTAAGGCCCCGTTACCGGTAACCCTACTTTCGTGTTGGATTTACTCATAAACACAGTTCTAAATATCAGAGTTAATTAAAACATTTACGCGGAATATAAAACTTTCATAAAACATTACAATATTTCATAACTTGTCTCAAAACATCCTTTGTCTTTCACATTAAAACATTAAAATTAAAACATCATAAGTCTTCAGATGCCAGACTCTTGTTCAGTGCCACGTGTCTGCTCAAGCAAGCTGCCTCAATCTACTCACCTGCGTGCATACTAAAAGTCAGCTACGCTGAGTGAGTTCTAGTTAATCACATAATCATACCATACACATAAAATTATATCCTTTCATTCATACTTTTATACTTTCATACTTTCATACTTTCTTACTTTCATACCTTCTTACTTTCATACTTTCTTACTTTCTTTTGTATTAACTTACTTTCATATCTTACGTTATAAAGAGCATTACGCCCTACATTCCTCGAGTATTATTAGGGCTCGGTACCCTCTTTCCTCGAGTATTATTAGGGCTCGGTACCCTCTTTCCTCGAGTATTATTAGGGCTCGGTACCCTCTTTCCTCGAATATTAGTAGGGTTCGGTTCCCTAGTTCTCGAATATTAGTAGGGTTCGATTCCCTCTTCGTTACCATACAACCATACATCATACCTCGAGTATTAGTAGGGCTCGGTACCCTTTTCGTAACCATACAACCATACATCATACCTCGAGTATTATTAGGGCTCGGTACCCTTTTCGTAACCAAACAACCATACATTATTATTTCTTTCTTCTATTATCTCTATCATGTTCATACACATAAACATACATAACATACTTACCTTATATATAGCGTTACAACCTGACAGTACGTGCAATATCCGAAGATCGTCCACGTACAATCAAGCAATCATTCATACATTTCACATTATCCACATAAGGCATACACTTATCTCTTAGGATAAGTGTATTAACAAACATATTGAGTATGCACACAGCCCCGAAAACGTAACACATAAATGGGGCTAGAAACTCACCTGAACACGGTTACGTTCACCGTTAATCGTAATCCCTTTCTTTAGTTGTGCACGGCTGACTGTATAACAAGTATACGTATCAATTAACTATCACTTCTCATAATGTATTTCTATCTTTATATGACCCACAACGAACGGGGGTCCGGGGGCAGCGCCCCTGGTAGCGGGGTCTAGGGGCGGCAGCCCCTAGCAGGGTCCAAGGGGCAGAGCCCCTGGCTGGGGTCGAGCTGCCAGGTCAGCTTGGAAAAATTTTATTTCCATTAACTGTCTTAACACATTTTTCATTAGATTTTTAATTTATTTTCTAATCGAACTTGACTTTAAGCGAAGTTAAACCTTAGGCGAACTTTGCTTTAGGCGAAGTTATCAGGCGAACTTGGCTTTAGGCGAAGTTAAACCTCAGGCGAACTTAGCTCTAGGCGAAGTTATCAGGCGAACTTAGCTTTACAGCGAAGTTGCCATCAGGCGAACTTAGCTTCAGGCGAAGTTGCCAGTTAGGCGAACTTAGCTTTACAGCGAAGTTGCCATCAGGCGAACTTAGCTTGCAGGCGAAGTTCATCTGGTGAACTTGGCTTGCAGGCGAAGTTCATCGCTTTGAAGGCGAAGTTGCCCAGATGAGGGCGAAGTTGCCCAGATAGCCGCTGTTTCGGTTTCTGTCCAACATTTCAAGCGATTTTAACACCCTTGTTACGGTCCAACATCACCCACTACGCTTCCCGACCATTTTCGGTCGTTTATACACTAAAAGCTCGGATCTTTAAACTTCAAAGATCAAGAATCATACCTTTTTGAGCTTGTTTGGGTCTTGTTTACTCGTTATCACAACTAATCTCTCTCTCTCCCTCGGATCTGCCGCCTTTCTCTCTTCCGGCCGGCCGGCGGTTGTAGTGTGTGGTGTGTGTGTGTTTTGGAAGTGTGAAAGGATAAGATGGAAATGAAGATATTTTGGGTTTAGGGGATATTTATATCCCTTAGATCCCATTCTCATTTAACCCATCTCAATAATCCAAGTCCATGGTCCGCTCCTTACCCGACCTTAATTAATTACGCGAAATCACTAAACATAACTTCCTTTATTCAACATTATAAATTTTAGGATGTTACAATGAGTATACAATTCCTATGAAAATGTAAACAACCAAATAGATGTGGACCCGTTCTTATTGATACGAAATCAATGTACTTGGGTAAATGTATGATCATACTAGATGAGGTACTAGATGAGGATAAGATACCAACCACCAAACATAAAATAAACAATTAAGCACATAGAGCATTTATCATAGAACATGCAATAATCACACATAAACATATATTGAATTGTGTTTTGAATAGATGTGGAATAAAACATAAGTAAACTTGAATATAGTATACATGCTACCCCCAAAATATAAAAGATGGAAAAAAGGGGTATGTAAACTCACCTTAGAGAATAAGCAAATGAATAAATACGTTAAGCTTTGTAGGAGAATAAGCGTCGCGCTCGAGAGGTAGCAAGGTCAAATCTTAACAAGTGTAATAACGGGAAAATACTACAAATAAACAATTGGACTAAGAGAGAAACGAGATATGAACGGGGACGGAGAGTATAGCGTTTTTATTTAAAGTTTATGATTAATAAAGATTACTATTGTATAGAATATAATTGTTTATAAAATATTCGTACTTATATTATTAAAGCGATAACCATATATATAAAAAGTTATTCGTTTATAAATTACTTAGCCAAAATAATATTATATACCTTAATTTTTGTATTCTAATTAAACAAAACCCTTTTAAGTATTCATTACAAAAGACCATTATAACTTTTAGTAACTATTATACATATGTATATATATATCTAGTTTTAACCGAGATTTGGGAAACAACGAGTTAATATGATGATTTTAATAAAATATAAATTATTTATCATTTATTTAGGTTTTAAATCATTGAAAATAATTTGTTTAACAAATTACAAAAAAATAAAGGCAAAACGGGGTAGCAGAGGGTCGAACCCGCGACCTCTGCCTCCAAACACTCATGGGTTACCCAGCTGGCCCAGATGCAACATGTGTCCAGTTCGTATTTTTAAAAACACACACACAGATCATATCATGATCAAAACCAAGCCCTAACAACATCAATCGGTTAATCCGATTGATGTTGTGTTAATAGGTGTTAGGGTTTATGTTAAGCATCAAATCGAGATTCTATACATGAGTTTAATTACCTCAAACACAGATTAGAAGGGGGTGAACGGAATCAAGCAGGTCCGGCTCAAAGATGGTGATGAACGAGATATCAACATGGCACGATAATCCAATTAATTATGGGGTAAAGGTTTGTTTTAGTGTTGCTGTCAATTGTTCAAAGTTTACCAAGTTTAGGATGTCGATAGGATCGGATTAAGGTAAGGGATTGATTGGGAAAGGTCAATTACGCGTAAATCAGTCCGAAATTGGAGGGGGGGGTATGTTGTCGGCGACGTGAGAGGGAGAAGAGGAGGGAAGGAATGTTTAATAATATTTGCTATTTGGTCCCTGATGTTTGGGTGTGGAGACAGAATAGGCAAAAACAAATGTTATGGGTAGTTTTCGTACTAATCAAATAGTTATAAAGATTCCATTAATAAACATAATAAAAAAAAACCGAGTGTCGAGTAAAAATTAATTATCAAAATGATTAATAAATTAATGACGAACAACGATAGTCCGGGTAATAATAATATTACATAAATATATAAATAATTTAAAACGAGTCGGGTTTTCGGGTCCGAAATAGGAATAAGTCACGAGTTACCCCCGAAACTCAACAATTGCTAATGCATATTTTGACTCTAAGCTTCAATATGTTACAGAAACATACTGATTTTTTATAAAAAGGTTATTTAATCAATGGTTTCAATCTAAAGTTTCTTGCTTGAAATCAGTAATTAGTAAGTCAAAGTTGTACTTGTTACAGTATGGGCTTCCCCGCTGCGTAGAAACTAATAGATGTTGATACGAATTTAAATCTTAAAAAATCTAAACATTGATCACAAAATAGTTGAGTCAGGCTAAAACACAATGTTCATATCTTACAGAATATGATGTATAGTTAATATCAGGTCTCAAAGGGAAAAAACGCATTAATTCAGAACAGAACATGCAACTGATAACGTGCAACTGATACTGATATTTTACTATCAACTAGCACCACCAAAAATCTCAAGAAGTTGGTTCAATCAAGATCAAAATAACGAGCCACTTCTAGCATAGATATATATAAATTATCCATTAGTTAGCACACAAAAACATCAAGACCCACATAAACCTTACCAATCACAAGAGAAGTTAAGGGCCAGTTTGATTATATACCTACCTAGTTAGATTTAGAACTAACATTAACATATAACTAGCAACCAGCACGGCGAAGTCTTACCTTAAACAATCCATTTTCCATTTCATTTTTGAGCATATAACCCTTCCCATGAAAGCCCGCGGGCATTCTTACACCCGCAATATAATGCTCAATACAATGCTCCTTCTTTCTCTTTCCTTCAATCATCAATGTGTCGCATCCAGCAAAACTGCACTCCACATCATTAATCTCGAGCCCCACCATGTTTAAGGATACACACAGACCTTCACTAGTCACCTCCAACTTCACCAGCCTGGGCATACTCCCTTTTACAGATATGCTTTCAAGAGTCTCTTTCTTATAGAGTGTGAATGACTTGCATTTCACCCTCACGTCGGCCATCGCTTCATCAATCTCCCCTTTTTGATATGATCGATCCATCAAAGCTGCAATTAATCATCGTTTATGAATAAGATATATATGTGTGCGTGTGTGTACGATCAATTGTCAAAGAAATAGTATTATTATAACTTATAAGATATTATAGGCATAGAAAGTACCACAATAAAAGGTAGTACACCGGGTGGTGTGATCAATGAACGTATCCATGACATTGTGAGTGACAATGTTGGTACTTTTGACCAAAGGAAGGGTTAGTTTTGTTGTTCCGTCTCCAGGATGAAAGTGCAAAGCACCATTCCTGTCAATATTTGGAGGTAACTTAATGGCGCCCATGTAGAGTTGACCGTGACCATGTAATTTGCAGTTAATGAGCAAATATTCTTGAGTGAGAATTGCCTTCACGTCCTCCTCTTTGACTCCGGGCATGTTAAAAGATACATATAGGGCTTTATCACTCTCAAGCCCGAGCATATTCCCAGTCACCATGTGGAAAAAAAAATGGATGGAATTTCAGCCATGGTGTCTGTTTGCCTTGTTAAAAATGACTCGTCGAATGCAACTGAAATCCGAAAATAATTAAAATAAGTATTATTATATGATTCTAGCCTAGGCGAAAATACATGATTTATGGTTGTTAATTTTCTTATTTAGTTTAATTAGAGTAAGATAATTACAATTTGTTCATGTCAGATGGTGTTTCTTGTCACACCCCGATTAAAGGCGGAACATGCCGGGGTGCAACGTGATTAGACAAAAACACAAGACACTATTTAAAGTGACAATATTTATTCAACTCATTTTATTTCAACGAATCAGTAATCAACACATCTCGTTCACACAAACAAATTGAATACAAGTAACAATTATATTATTCGTTTTGCTAATACCCTAATAGTCTTGGTAACGTTTTCATCAAGTCCTCGAGTCAACAAAAGTCAAACCTGTAACATTTCATAAAATAAAGTTTGTCAATACAAAGGTTGGTGAGCAATTCATAAGATTGAGCATATAAATATATAGTAGTAAAAAGCCACAAAACTTGTATACGAAACGATAAATAAAAGCAACAACTTGGATAAAATAGATATCGCTAATAGTTTTACGTTAGCGACACCTAGCTATAAGGGGATGCCAAGTAGTCTAGGATTTTATTAACAATTGCTAAACACATTAGCACCACCTAGCTACAAGGGGTTGACAAGTAGTCTAGGATTTAATAGTTATCGTTGATTGCATTACGTTAACGACACCTTACCATGAGGGGTTGCCAAATGGTCAAGGATTTATAGCTCCACCATCCGAAAGCGATAAACACATATATGCATATAAGTAAAGGGGTATGAAAGTACTCACCTCGATTGATGAACCTAGAAATAAATAGATAAATAAATGAAGCTCGAACGGTAAACGAACAAATCCGACTTGAAACGATAAACACCTTAGCTAAAATGAATAATGTAATATATATTAATGAACTTAAAACCATAATGAAACTATATTGGAAACATTGAACGAGGAGGTTCGGTTGTAAATCGGATTACCGGTTAATTTGTTAACGATTAGGGACTCGTACTTAATTGATAATTAAAATAAACATAATATTATTTTATTGGGGCTTTTAAATAATTAAACCAATATTAAATAGAAACAAGACGGGTTTTAAATCAAGAGTTCGGTTTTCATAAAATGAATTGATAATAAAGTTTATAATAATATTATTAATGATAAATGATAGTAATGATAATAATAATTCTAAAAAGATAGGTTATATATATATATATATATATATATATATATATATATATATATAAAGGATATAATCATTTTTTTGAAATAGTCTTTTGATATCAATCGAGTAACTCCGGGTATAGCAGTAAAAGCAAGACGTGTAGGTGGATCGACTCATCAAGTTCCCATTGAAATAGGACCAACACAAGGAAAATATATATATATATATATATATATATATGTATATAGATATAAGAAAAAGATAATAATAATACTAATAATAATGGTTAGAGAATAAAATCTTGGTATTAATTTTTAAGGTGTTGTTGATAAAAATAGTAATAATAATAAGTAATATTTATAGTAAATAATGATACGGCCCTCAATATCGGTTCGAGTTTTAAACGAGTTCACAAAATAAATATAATAATATTATTGCTAATAATAAATGATAAAAATATAATTTTAATAAATAATAATAATATGATCTTTAATAATAATAACAACTTTCATATTTATAATAATAATGATAATAATATTAATAATAATAATGGTAATACTATATAAATGTAACGGTAAGTTAAACATAATAATACTAATAATAATTTTTGTGTAATATTATTAGTACTAATAGTAATCGAGATTTGTTATGTATAAATAAAATACTAACACCGGTCTAGGATGAGACTCGAACCCATGACCTATAGTTCAACGACTTATGTACAAACCAACCGAACCAAAATATCAATTGTTAATTTAAACCCATAAGAAAATTTATATCCATTACCCGGGTGTTTATCCTTTCCCCAATCCAAACGAACAACACAAACCCGATTCGTTTCAAAGTATTTAACCAAAAAATATATATAACCGATACTACCAAACCAATTATTAACAATTTAAATCCAACAATCGATATATGAAAATTAATAACACCGAAGCCTAAATTAGTTACCGAGGGATAACGACCGGTGCTAGCGAGCGACACGAGATCCAACAAAAAAAATACAACAACGACAGCGGTTCACAGCGGTGGCTGCGCGGCTGTGAGCGGTGGCTGAACAGTAGCAAAAACGGCACAACAGCAGTGCACGACAACAGTAGCTGGAGGCGGTGGTGGCTCTCTGACGACAACGGCGGCGGCGCTCCGGCGGTGGCAGCGGCGGAAAGAAAGAGAGAGAAAGAGAGATAGAGAGAGCCGAGAGTGAGAGAGTGAAGGACGGATAGAGCAAGGGATGGTTTTCCAGTCGCCGGAGCTCACGCCGGAAAAACGAAACACCAGGGGAAAGGGGTTGCCGGAAGTTCGGAGTCGCCGGAAACGGTTGGGGGGGTTTGGTTTGGGTGAGGAGGACCGAGGGAGAGGGAGTAGGGTGGCCGGAGTGTGCCGGAGGTTCGCCGGAAACGGCGCCGGAAAAATGGAGAAAGAGATGGGGGTGCGGCTGTGGTTTGTATGAATTAGGGTTAGGTATTTTTTTCTATTTATGTATTATACATATTTTCAAGAATGGCCCCTCTAGTTTGCAATTTAGTTTATAAAGATTTAAAACTTGTATAACTTTAAAGAAATCCACTTTAGTCCCTAACGTTTACTTAACCATGCTTAAAAATTATATTTAATTGTATTTGACAAACCGCACACACGCTAGAGTTATAACATCAATAATTTGATAAAAATGCCGGTTCGGGTCTACAAGCTTAACCACAAATACGATGTGTAATTTATTAAAATAAACGCGAAAAATTGACATGTTACAAAATGGTTACGAAAACGAATATAAAACGAGACCCGAAATTGACGAATGTCATGGTATCCCCCAACTTTTTGGAAATTTCATCCCGAAATTAAAATAAAAACAAAGAAAAAGTAATTATTAACGAATATTGTCCTTTGTATGATAATGCATGAACAATTAAAAGAATAACGACAAATCTTTGCATGACTCGAAAAACGCTGCAAATGAGAACATAATAAAGGCACTTATATATAGGAAGTACCATCAGCGTATCCACCATGCCCTTATCATGACTCGCATTTCTACCGTCTTTCCGCTATCATCCTCGGACCTGAGTTATCGCACACAAGTGTACTTACTATGGCTTCCATACGGGGATTTCGATAATTAAGTGTGCACCATAATTATTTAGGTCGTCGTATGGTCCACATGGTCCGTCCCATTGCGTGGTTTAAAAGACATATTTATTTTGAAATCTTTAAATAATAAATGTGTAAATAAATTTGTTGAATTTTACCAATATTGACAAAATAGTACTAGCGGTTGAGAATTTCGGGATTGACTTTTTTGTAAGTAGGAAAATGGGATACATAAATGAAATAGTTTAAAGTCTTTGAATATAAACCAAGGCGGAAATAAAAATTTGGCTTAAATTAAGTAAAGACGATCAAATAAAAAAAATTTAGGGTAAACAATATGAAGTAAGATTCGAAGTCAAAAGTCATCAAGATAGTTACCAAAGTCTATAAATCGAGGTACTAAATATGATTGATAAGATGAAACCTGATAAATAGAAATGAAAAGTCCAATAAATGATCACATAAAGTTGGGATAAACGATTATACAACTTGCAATAACGTCGTACGATGAGTTTCACACGTGAACAAACTTGAGGTTATAAGTATTTGAGGATATGATTAGATAAAATGTGATTGAGAATCAGGTGAGTTTCGTTGGGGTGACGCATACATGCATCAATATAAATAAAATAGTATTGATTAACAACCAAAACAATCGATGAAATGTGATAAAACGTGAATACGACCACTATTGTGAAACTATTTATATAATCGTCATAATAACGGTTTCTAATAGCGCCAAAACTCGTAGACAGCCACACATAGGCAGTTAATAGATTAGATGAAATGATATAGAATAATGCATAGAATCGTGTTTACATAAATGCTCCAATATAAATAACATAGTCATGAAAATATCGTTTAAAAGATAAACGAGATTTTTGGCGAAGTTAAGGTTTTGAAAGTATTACACAAATTGTCATTGAATAGTTTGCATTCGGTCACGAAAATTCAAGACATAAAAATGAAATCTCATGTGCATAAAGTTACCATCGAAACATCTCATCAATGGAAAAGAAAATCGCAATAACAGTGAGACTCGAATAAATGATGAAATATGTAAATCGCGCAACGTATAATAGGCTAAAACTGGAAATGAGGTCTTAGTAAAGCCGTTTTATTGTTTCTAAGAAAATGAATATAATAATATCAATATATCGCGGTATCGCGTAGCTAAAGAAACGTTTTGATCATTATCAAATGTAAATCTTGTAAGTCCAATTTGTTAAAGTAGTTTGTATAGATAGAGTTATTGTGATGAAAATAAATTATATAAAGTGATGATGCTTGCGATAATAAGAGGTAATAGTCGCGTAAATCGTTATTGAGAAAAATTTTGTGTAAACATATAAAATATTTATAAACGCGTCCCAAAAGATTTGCAAAGCCATGGTCATTGAGTTTATGCAATATGGTGAAAGTTAAAAAATTTGTTACTAAATAAATCCCGCATTCAACATTCAAAATGAAACCTCGTATTTATAAAGTTCTTAAGAGACTTATCACTTTAGGTGACAATATTTAAAACCTTGAAAGCACGCATATAATCGTTTATAATCTCCTTGAAAAACAATTTTTCCTCATAATAGAATTTTGTTGTCATAATAGTACCATATATATATATATATATATATATATATATATATATATATATATATGTTATTTGAACATTAGAGTGTTGTTATAAATACACTAGTTGTATATATATAAATAAATAAATAAATAAATAAAAATTTTAGGGAAAAACGAAGCTTGCATGCGTAGGGAGGGGTTTCAAGCTTCGTACGGTGAATGGTTTGAAAATTTAGTAGTAAGTGAGAGTGTTTAGGTCTTTTGAGTGGGTTAGGCTTGGATGATTCGTGTGAGTAGTGGTTGGGCTAATAGGTGAGGTTTGGCTTATTTGAGCTCGGGTTAAGTTGATAAGTTGGATAATTTGATCTTAACTAGTTTGGGTTGAGATTCGGTTTATGCATGTATTTGGTAAGGAGTGTTTGGATTGCTATTTTGATATCAAACTCTATGGTTGTATGGAAACGGTGTGGCGATATGGTTTGTGACTCGACATAGCATGGGTTGAAGGATTTAAGTCATAGTTGGGTAAGCTTTGGTTTGTACATGTTCAAGACATTTGTGAGTGTGTTTGTCAGTGTCTTTGAAGTATTAGGATAGTGAGTTTCATAGGTTTTCGTGGCGTGGAAGTGTCAGTATTTAAGGCTTTTTATTGGGTTAATGTTGTACATTTTGGATTTTGCATGGGGTTTGAGTTGGTGAGGATATAACGTTGATGTGTTAGGTTTTGTTCATATTGAGGAGAGATTTTGAGTGCTCGGGAAACTTTTGAAGTTGAATGGTGGTTTGATTTAAGGCGGTAGTTTGAGATGGGATACGGGTGTTTGGGAACTTGTGGTTGCGTTTAGGGAGATTTTTTTACTAATAATAGGTATTAAATTGAAAATATCAAAATTTATAAACAGTATTTTTAGCATCCACGAAGATTTTGATAATAAAAATTACAAGTTAATATATATATGAATATATATTATATAAACAGAATTTTTTTTTGAGATCCGAGCATGTGAATCACAAAATTTTTTTTTATAAAGATTAAAATAATTTTTTTTTAAATTTTTTTTTTTTGCTTATGAGGAAATTTAAAATAAGTAAATTGAATGTTAAAATTTGTTATGAGGTATCAAACATTGAACGATGAGTGTCGTTTTGGAAATATAAAGTTGCGAACTGAAATTCCTTTTTTTACCAAGTTTGTTACTTAATATCGTGTAATGAAGAATATCATGGTAAGTTAAAATGACCGGCATTGTAAATCGAGAAATCACAAGTAAACGATTTTTGGTCTTTAAAGTAAAATTTCTATGAAGTTTTACGTGGGGATTTCAAGAAAGTTACAAACTATAAGTTTGCGAATTTTCTTGAAAAATCAAAACGAAACTACCATAAGAAATTTAAAACGAGTTGTATCATAAGATGCAAGTTTTGTTGGTGAAAAATATAATGAAGCAAAAATGCATAATGAAAGTTGTTGTAAAATAGATTTTAGGTAATGAGAATTCTACCATGGGTATTATGTAATTTAATTAAAACGTCGTGAAAAGTTTAAATAATTAATATTGTGGAATGATCGTTCAAAATAAATGGAATTGTTATAAAAATGAAATTTTATACTAATTTTGTACAAGGACTTTAAAGAAAATTTAAAGTTTATATAATAGAATATTTACTTGAAAATTCAAAGTAACATTTATCATGAAATCTTTTTAATATGATGAAATTTATATAATGAGAATTTTGTTTAGAAATAGTTTTAATGAAACTAGATGGCATATTAAAAATCATAGCGAATGGATCGAAAATGTATGTATGTATATATATATATATATATATATATATATATATATATATATATATATATATCGAAGAGGTCGCAATGGATGAAGTTTATATAAATAAAATCGTTGTGAAAACAAAATGAGAAAATTGGCGTAAAACTTTACTACATAAAATCGAGATATAAAAGAATTATTCACAATATAAAATTACCATTATAAATGAAGACTTGTGATAAAGATTTATAATAAAACAAAGGGAAAAATGGTTTAAATTTTGAAACATAATAATAATGTTTTAAGATTTAAAGGTGGGAAAAATCGCACATGAACTGCCATGACTTGATATTTCGACACTGAAAACCTTTTTACAAAACTACTATGTTGGAGTCTAAATATGTGCACGTAATCACTGCGACTTTTTCATGATTTAGACTCAAATAACAATGATAACACAATAAATTGAGATACAACGTCATGCCAAAACACTAGTCCACGAAATAACCGTAGTCCTATTGTTCTAACACCAAATATTAGGATGGCGAGCGGAACGCTCGCATTCGACTACTTAAAGTGGTCATCTCATATGAGACAATCTTTAAGGAAATTTGAAACAACGGGATCCAAGTTAAGCTCGTGATCCATAAAACACAATAAAAACTAAGTTTTTGCGTTTTAAGGTAAGGATACCTTGGAGTACTATGAAAGTGTGTGTATGTGTATATTTATGATTTGATAAAATAAATAAGTATATAAATAAACAAGTGCATTGAACAATCAAGTAGGGTAAACACGTATAGCATTACGTATAAGGACACTAAAGTAAAGACTATACTAGGTCGTTACGTCTAACCACCTATCTTATAGTCTTCTAGCTCTGATACCAATCTGTCACACACCGACCAAAGGCGGAACATGCCGGGGTGCAACGTGATTGGACAAAAACACAAGACACTATTTAAAGTGTCAATATTTATTCAACTCATTTTATTTCAACGAATCAGTAATCAACACATCTCGTTCACACAAACAAATTGAATACAAGTAACAATTATATTATTCGTTTTGCTAATACCCTAATAGTCTTGGTAACATTTTCATCAAGTCCTCGAGTCAACAAAAGTCAAACCTGTAACATTTCATAAAATAAAGTTTGTCAACACAAAGGTTGGTGAGCAATTCATAAGATTGAGCATATAAATATATAGTAGTAAAAAGCCACAAAACTTGTATACGAAACGATAAATAAAAGCAACAACTTGGATAAAATAGATATCGCTAATAGTTTTACGTTAGCGACACCTAGCTATAAGGGGATGCAAAATAGTCTAGGATTTTATTGACAATTGTTAAACACATTAGCACCATCTAGCTACAAGGGGTTGCCAAGTAGTCTAGGATTTAATAGTCATCGTTGATTGCATTACGTTAACGAGACCTTACCATGAGGGGTTGCCAAATGGTCAAGGATTTATAGTTCCACCATCCGAAAGCGATAAACACATAGGCATATAAGCATGTAAGCATAAAACACCAAATCGAGCATTTATTTAAGTAAAGTATACAATCATGTTTGTGGGTTTAAAGATTCAAGTAAATAAAGCATTTAGTTTGATAAGTATGAAATGTCACCCCAAAACGGAAGATGGAAAAAGGGGTATGAAAGTACTCACTTCGATTGATGAACCGAGAAATAAATAGATAAATAAATGAAGCTCGAACGGTAAACGAACAGATCCGACTTGAAACGATAAACACCTTAGCTAAAATAAATAATATAATATATATTAATGAACTTGAAACCATAATGAAACTATATTGGAAACATTGAACGAGGAGGTTCGGTTGTAAATCGGATTACCGGTTAATTTGTTAACGATTAGAGACTCGTACTTAATTGATAATTAAAATAAACATAATATTATTTTATTGGGGCTTTTAAATAACTAAACCAATATTAAATAGAAGCAAGACGGGTCTTAAATCAAGAGTCCGGTTTTCATAAAATGAATTGATAATAAAGTTTATAATAATATTATTAATGATAAATGATAGTAATGATAATAATAATTCTAAAAAGATAGGTTATATATACATATATATATATAGATATAAGAAAAAGATAATAATAATAACAATAATTATTTATAATAATACTAATATAGTATAATACTAATAATAATGGTTAGAGAATAAAATCTTGGTATTAATTTTTAAGGTGTTGTTGATAAAAATGGTAATAATAATAAGTAATATTTATAGTAAATAATGATACCACCCTTGATGTTGGTTCGAGTTCTAAACGAGTTCACAAAATAAATATAATAATATTATTGCTAATAATAAATGATAAAAATATAATTTTAATAAATAATAATAATAACAACTTCCATATTTATAATAATAATGATAATAATATTAATAATAATAATAGTAATACTATATAAATGTACGGTAAGTTAAACATAATAATACTAATAATAATTTTTGTGTAATATTATTAGTATTAATAGTAATCGAGATTTGTTATGTATAAAAAAAATACTAACACCGGTCTAGGGTAAGACCCGAACCCGTGACCTCTAGTTCAACGACTTATGTACAAACCAACCGAACCAAAATATCAGTTGTTAATTTAAACCCATAAGAAAATTTATATACATTACCCGGGTGTTTATCCTTTCCCCAATTCAAACCAACAACGCAAACCCGATTCGTTTCAAAGTATTTAACCAAAAAATATAACCGATACCACCAAACCAATTGTTAACAATTTAAATCCGACAATCGATATATGAAAATTAATAACACCAAAGCCTAAATTATTTACCGAGGGATAACGAACGGCGCTAGCGAGCGACACAAGATCCGACAAAAAAAATCCAACAATGACAGTGGTTCACGACGGTGGTTGCGCGGCTGTGAGCGGTGGCGGAACAGTAGCAAAAACGGCACAGCAGCAGTGCACGACAACAGTAGCTGGAGGCTGTGGTGGCCCTCTGACGGCAGCGGCGGCGGCGCTCCGGCGGTGGCAGCGGCGGAAAGAAAGAGAGAGAAAGAGAGATAGAGAGAGCCGAGAGTGAGTGAGTGAAGGACAGTGTGAGATAGAGCGAGGGATGGTTTTCCGGTCGCCGGAGCTCACGCCGGAAAAACGAAACACGAGAGGAAAGGGGCTGCCGGAAGTTCGGGGTCGCCGAAAACGGCTAGGGGGGGTTCGGTTTGGGTGAGGAGGACCGAGGAAGAGGGAGTAGGGTGGCCGGAGTGCGCCGGAGGTTCGCCGGAACCGATTCCGGTCGCCGGAAACGGCGCCGGAAAAATGGAGAAAGAGATGGGGGTGCGGCTGTGGTTTGTATGAATTAGGGTTAGGTATTTTTTTCTATTTATGTATTATACATATTTTCAAAAATGGCCCCTCTAGTTTGCAATTTAGTTTATAAAGATTTAAAATTTGTATAACTTTAAAGAAATCCACTTTAGTCTCTAACGTTTACTTAACCGGGCTTAAAAATTATATTTAATTGTATTTGACAAACCGCACACACGCTAGAGTTATAACATCAATAATTTGATAAAAATGCCGGTTCGGGTTTACAAGCTTAACCACAAATAAGATGTATAATTTATTAAAATAAACGCGAAAAATTGACTTGTTACAAAATGGTTACAAAAACGAATATAAAACGAGACCCGAAATTGACGAATGTCACATTTCTCGAATAACCAAATAACCATCACAAATGAATAATAATATTAAAATAAAAGGCGTAATATAAGTTAGAAATCCTAGGCATGTAAATCAAATAGATGAGTGAGTTAAGCAGATGAAGAAGATATATAACAGCGTATATTCAATTATTAAGTATGAAAATCTAAGTACATCTTGGACTCGAGTACGGGCGTGTTTGAGTATGTGGTGAACGTCGGTTGATGTTGTGAAGCACAACTGTTGGACGGAAGAACGATCTAGTCAGCAGCCGTAAGGAGGAAGCCATTGTCATTGTGAGTGTGTTACTTTTGGAGACCAAGTGTTGGTCTGTCCTTTTTTATATTATAATAATTATAATAACTTCAAAGTTTTAAAACAAAATATACTTTCCTTTTCATATAGAAGACAAAACGCAGAATCAGGGTGGGCCTCTCCGCATATTACAGTATTATTTTCAAATTTTTTAGATGAAATTGTAGTGAAGAAAATATTATGTAAGTGACTCGTTTATAAGGTTGTTTTAAGAGATGCAAACATAAACGTTGCATACGTTTTTACTGGTCAATTCTTATAACTGATGATCCAATTCCAAACACAGGTCAATTAAATTAAGTTTTAACCATCTTTTTAGGTCTTTGATATATTCAATGTTAAAGAAGTTCACCAAAATATCAGCAAACCATTTGGGTATTATAATTCTTTTTTTAATGGAGTTTAAGTTACTTCTAAGTTTAACTAAATTTACTCATAATATAACTTGAACTCTCATTATTTGAAAAAGATTCTATGTTATTTGACACTGAGGTATCATTGGCTTATAAGCGTTGTGTTCTCTAACGAATTAAGAAGAAAATGGCCTTCTTTGACTCATGTTCTTTGAGTACTTCGGCTGCAATAAACGTTAAGCAATAAACGTTAAGCAAGTGATCATTTGCATCAAAGAGTAGGGAGTAAGTCATGACAAATCAACAAAAGGCTATGTGCCATGTGGCGTTGAGCTATGTCTCCTTGTTTTGCACATAACACCACCATTATGTGGGGGTGAAGGGGCGTGAAGGAGGCACAAGTGGTCTAGCGGGCATGAGGGCCATTTAGGTTTTTCTGTTTTCTTTTTAGAAAAATTGGATTTTAATAATCCCAACAATTAGCTATTGACCAATAATAATCCCAATTAACAATCTAACATGTGACAATCCCAACTTTCAGGTAAGTTGTCAATAACAATCTCAATTTAACAGATTACTAACTCCGTTAGTCATGTTCTGTAGGTCTCGTGATCGGATCAAACATCACAACAAACTAAGTTATAGTCGTTCTTGGATCAACCTCACAACTAGTTGGCGGAAACAACTAGCTACGCCGAGATCTCGGATCTTGTGGTGACTATGTGTAGGCCGAAAGTTAGAGAAGAGGGTGAGGGAGAGAGAGAGTTTGAGATTTTGACAATAATAATGCAAGGGGTTTATTCACAAAGGTTGTTGGAGAAATGGGTTAAATGACCCTTTATATAGGGTCCCCCATTTCTCCAAGTTTACATAACATGATACAAAATAAACGTATTGATGTGCGCAATACACCTACTCTAAGTAAATATAAAGACATACACGATCTTAAAACTAATATATAATATTGGCCCTACAATCTCCCTCTAGGATTGAGTATGTCTAGGAACCTTCATCAAGTTCATTGCATCGTCTTTATTTCTTGAAATCTAGTACTTTTCTTGATCCAAGAGCTTGAACGAGATTGGATTTTGAACAGTTCTTTAATTTCCGATCTTGAAGACTTGTCTTATTTTCTGGGAAGGCTTGGCATCAGCACATTTTAGAGACATTAGATGCGGGAGGCTCGACATCTAATTTTTCTTTGTTGACTTTCTTGTGCCGACTTGTTTCTTTGCTTTGTCCTTCGAATGACTTCAGACACGATCAGTTCTTTTTAAGTTCAACAGCCAACTGTCACGTTCTCGTTTTCTATTAAGCGCTTCAGCATCGGCAACTTCAGTCTCTGCAGCCCAGGACACTTGATCTTGATCTATAAGATTCGTTCACAGACCCTTTCAAGGGTCAAAGAAGAATTTTCTTTTTCAAAACATGCCCTTGGTTTGAAGTATTTGCAGAATAACTCTGAAATTTTATTTTATCTTGACTTTCCATAAAATATCAATTTTAGTCCCTCAACTTGTAAATGATTTATTTAAGTCCAAGGTTTCCAACGAACTTTGCATAAACGACATTGACAACAAAACACATGATTTTGAATAAAACAAAGATTTAATAAAATATGTACGAGCACATAAAAACTTAAAATATTTTTGGAATTTTCATATATTATAATATTTCGAATATATATATATACATAATATTTTGAAGTTGAAACGTAAAATAAAACCAAGAAAAATGAAAAAGATAGGAGTAAAGATGAATTTAATATTATATAACAACTAGTATTAAGCCCCACCGCGTTGCGGTGGGGGCGAAAACCATTAAAAAAATTAACCTTGAAACATTAAACCGAACAAAAAGTAGACCTAAAAGCGTCCAATCACGGCCATTTGTTGCGGCTTGTTAACACGTGAAAAATAGACCGAAAAGTAAAACACAAAAAATAATAACTAAGTCATCTTATGACCGGATAGTTGAATGGGGAATATAGACGTAAGAACGTTGAACAACACATGCGTGTTGCAACGTGTAAATTTGCAAAATTTAGACTAAAACGTAAAATGAAAATTTTGTAAAACATGAAAAGTATTAGAGAACAAAGTTGAAAGTAGAAAATTGTTGAGATTAAAAATGAAACATATTTTGTGACAAACTTGTAAAAAAATAAAAAGGATATGGACTCAAGATGAAATATGAAAAGTATAGAATTAACAATAAAAGAGAAAATTAGAAAAAAAACCCTAATGCACAATGTACAACTTGTTATGCATACAAACTTTTCAAATTGTTATATATATATATATATATATATTTACATAATTTTCTATTAACTTTAATATTTTTGCCAGAAAGATCACAACATGGAATCACATTGTCTATAATGTCCTAGATCACACTTCTATTTGGATATTATGCCAAGAACTCAAAGTCGATTGTAGATATGTTTGTCCACTTTAAACTTAGCAAGTATTTTAATTTCACCGTGATACGTTAAGGTATAGTTAGGCATGATACTTGTGTGGTCCCCTGTAAATCCAACATGCTACATACTCCATCATAATGAAATAATAAAATATATATATTTTTTGGCAAGTCAACTGACTCGTTTTTGTTTTTCTTAAAAAAACTGAAAATCTCTTTGGTGAGTTATACTTAACTCATTTACCCCTCTAAAATTGTGACATATTTGAAAAATATTTACAATTTTATATACAAAAAGATAGATAGGTTATTTTAATCAAAATAAAACAATGGTTTTAGTGAAAAGGTCAACAAAGCTGTTGTCAGATGAACTATCCTAAACATGCATTATCACATCATATAACAAAGTTGAAGAGATTCAAACCAAAGCCCCAACAAATGATGTTGGATCCATCACATGAGAAACGCTCGACAAGTTGTGGTTGATCCATTTGAACAAGGTTGGCATTGTTGAAGCACAAAGTATGAGACATTTCCCTTTCCTAAAGGTTGTCATCCCATGTCGCTTATGAAAGACTCGAATCCGCCATCGAATGGTTTAGCATCAAATAGCAAGGCTTCGTCTCCCATCATATGTCGGGTGCAACCACTATCTAAGTAACAAATACTCTTGATAGTCCTCCTTAATTAACCCTACATGCACTAAGCATTTAAATAAACATGGGTTCCCGAGAGTTAGTTTTCTTAGGAAAGTCGACCATAAATCGACAAAACTTGATTTTATTTCTTGAAAACAATTTATTTCTTGGCGACTCGTTGCTTGAAGAACAGTCCTTAGGAATCCAAGCACAAACTTGTTCCTTGATTTTGGCAATTTCGGACTTTTATTTTCTATATTTTAAAACTGTTTTTGGTGAACCCTCAGACTTTTTAGTCTTGGGATCCTTTTTGATTTTATCATTTTTAATTTTCCAAAACGGTTTTCTCGTGCGTTTTACTTTATTGATCTTGGATCTCACATCCACTTCACTGGCTTCACTATCGGCTTGATCAGTCCTTGAATCTGGGCTACTAAAAGCACCTTTTGGGGACTGACTAAGCCGCTTTTGAATATCAAGTTGCTGCTTGAACAAGTGCTTGCAATGTCTTGAAAGGTGAGAAGAATGACCCAAACAAAACAACACTTTCTCCTAGGAGCACTATAGAACTTATCAGAACTATAAAATGGTTGGTGTGGTGGGAAAGGTGATCCGTGGAAAGAAACATGATTATAAAACACATTTGATGATTGACCCCGATCATCAAGGACATTAGTGTATGAATTAACAAAATTTTGTTGATAATGATCATAGTAGTTGTTATCAAAACAATTTTATGACTGAGGATTTGTGATTGATTAGTTGTTTGAGAAAATGATCTTTTATTTGATGGCACATATATACATGAAGTACTCGGTTGATTATCATTTTCAAACACTTTTCTTTTACTAGAATTATCCTCAGTCTCACAAATTGATGATGAACAACTTGATATGTTCGCCTCAACAGGCCTTTCCACCGACCCACTTTCTTCTACACACACTACTACAGAAGATGGACTACTATTAGGATTAACTAAAGGAACAGCTGAATCAACAGCAGGAAAAAATGTCTTTGAAATTGACACATGACCAATACCATAGACCATTTCGTCCTCTAGAGGAGAGTTAAAATCAAAGTGAGGAAGGCTAGTATAGTTATTTTTGAAAAGGCGGTGGAACTGCAGAACTATCATAGCGTATTCTTGTCTTTATTCTTAACTCCATTTGTGACTCAATTAATTTGTTCAGCTTTTCGGTAGATAACTCAAAGTTTTCTATGGCAATTTTCTTTTGAGTTAACTTAATTTCTAATTTAACAATTTTAGCATTTAGTTCAATTACATGATTTTCATGACGTTTTGCTAAATTTCTAGCAATTGAAACTTGTTCCCTAAGATCGGCCGTATCATTATCATGAGTGTTAATTCTAATAGTGTAAATCTTTGCAGCCTTTTTAAGATCATCATTCTGAACTCTAATGCTATCAATTTGTTCAAGTATTTTAGCATTATGGTTTCTATAGTGAAAAACTTTATCAATATAATCTTGTGTGCAAAGTTTGTGTACCTCGGGAATGCGAGAGGCAGGTGTTGGAATCCCGTCGGTGGAGCTTGATGAGGTGCTTGCTTGACTGCTTCCACCTGCGGCACACTCGGGGATGATAGGACTTGCTTGACTGCTTACACCCTCAACACTTGTCTCATCTTTATTTTCTTTGCACCAAAGTTTGATGGTAGAAGTCAACTCTGAGAGTGTTAAGGTATCCAGGTTTGCCGTTCTCTTGATGGTAATCACACCGGTGTTCCATGCGTAGGGCAGTGAATCCAACAACTTCATGCTGATCTCAGACAACTCAGGGATGATACCGACACTTCTCATTTCAGTGATAAGTGACTCAAATCTATTGATGAGAGAGGCAATTGATTCTTCTTGGATATGCTCAAACATGTTGAATTCTTCTTTTAACATATTCTTTTGGTCTTCTCTCATGTTGAGACTTCCTTCAAGCTTAGAATTGCAAAACATTTTTTTTACGGGTCAAAGTCAACGGTCAACACTTTTCTCAAAGATCAAACACTCTTGAAACAAAAACTGCTCAAAAACTAAGTACAATGTATTCTAATGTAAATTATATTCTAATGTAACAAAGTTTCAATTAGAATACAATTGACTTAGAATAAAAAGGATAGCCAAATGATTGAACTTGAGAAAAAAATTTCTAAGTTAAATGTTTTCTAAATGGAAGGAAATAGAATACAAATGACTTAGAATATTTTAGATTACAATTGCAATTGAGTGAAAAAATTTCCTAAGTTAAATGTATTCTAAATGAAAGAAAATAAAATACAAATGACTTAAAATATTTTAGATTACAATTGTAATTGAGTGAAAAAGTTTTAGAATACAATTGTAATCGATTTGGGAATGTAAGCGAAATGGGAATGTAAGCGAAAATGAAAGTAAGCGATTTGATTGCAAGCGAAATGGGAATGTAAGCGATTTGGGAATGTAAGCGAAAATGAAAGTAAGCGATTTTGGAATGTATGTGATTTGATTGTAAGCGAAATTTCAATGTATTCCAACAACTTACATGTGATCAAATCCAAACAAGGAAAGTCACCAAATCACTTTCCATCACCTTTCTCAAACACACTCATATGCATGTTTATCACAACTTTTGAAGCACACCATCACATGCATCAATACAAACACACTTCTTGAGAATTCAAACACCAAAACCAAAAACTTTTACACAAACTTTAACATATTCATGAACAAGAACAACTTAATTTTCTTAAAACTTGAAGAACACATGAACCCGAAACCCACTTATTTTCTTGAAAATTCCGTCTTTTCAAACACAAGACCAAAATCCAAGGTTATGACCCAAGATCTACAACTAGTAGAGCCCGAAAGCTCTGAAACCAATTGTAGGTCCTGTGACCGGATCAAACAACACAACAAACTAAGTACTATTTGTTCTTGGATCAACCTCATAACTAGTTGGCGGAAACAACTAGCTAGACCGAGATCTCGGATCTTGTGGTGACTATGTGTAGGCCGAAAGTTAGAGAGAAGGGTGAGGGAGAGAGAGTTTGAGAGTTGGACAATAATAATAATGCAAGGGGTTTATTCGCAAAGGTTGTTGGAGAAATGGGTTAAGTGACCCTTTATATAGGGTCCCCCATTTCTCCAAGTTTACATAACATGATACAAAATAAACGTACTGGCGTACGTAATACACCGACTCTAAGCAAATATAAAGACATACACAATCCTAAAACTAATAAGAATATTGACCCTACATATTAGAATCAACCATTTTTATTATATGTATGTATAGCTTTTCTAGCTATAAGTTTACTAATGTCTGTGATGGCTTTTTTGGGGCTCTAAATATACTTGTAGCATACTGAAAGATTTGAAGAGGCTAAGTCTGTAGCACTAACATAGGTATATTAATGTCCTAAGAAATAGTATTTAAAAAAACTAAATCACATACAACATTCAGTTATATTACTATAATCAAGAGAAGTGTCCTTTACTAATGAATGAGTCAGTATTAGTAACGTCTAAATCTCACATAGGTTGAATAAAAACACCACCTAAAGTGAAAACGAGTAGATTGGGCCAAACAACTTGATTCTAGGTCTTAGATTATAGGAGTAATAATATTGTTATATATTCATATACTCGTATTTATTGTATTAACTATCTAAGTCTTTGATTATAAGAGTATAATAATATTGTTACATAATCATATACTCGTATTTATGGTATTAACTATCTATTAAGAAATTTACAAAATATTCATAAAGGTTTTTTCCAACAATCTAAACCAACCGGTACTACTACTAAAAAAACAACTTTTTGGCCCAAATCCATTTTGAAAATTATGTTAACTATATGTTAACATATAATTCAGACAATATTTAACATGAAAAGAACCAGAATCACAAAACAACTATACAGAGAAGAAGAGAAGCAAAAGCTTCAGTAACATGAAAATAATATTACCTTTTTTCACCCAGGTGACACATGCATAATCTCCAATAAACACGAGGGGAACATCAACTTTCAACAAAGCATTAGACGGTTCTCTCATAAATGTAACATTAAGCACGGCATATGTACTAGCATGAAGATGAAGCTAACACCGAAAAACAAATTAATAACTTATAAGCATATAATATATTTATTTTTATCTAAAAATTATATTTCTTGGAAAAATTTCACACACCAGTCTATTGGGTTTAAAATATGATGGTCGGTTCAAGTCAGGTCTCGAAGCAGATACGGGTTGAAGATATAGATTTGGGACAATAGCTACTAAGTCACATGTCTGGTTAATGGCTGGAACATTGAAGATACTTTATCCATTCTTTCTGCAATATTTATTTCACAAATTCACATACAGAACTCTTGAGCAATTGCGTGTGTAGTGTATGTTTGTAAAGGGGCCTGAACCAACACAGTCGAGGCAAGACGCGAACTTTTTAATAATATCCTGACTTTCAACATAGGGCCGAACCTCAAGATCAAAAAGGCGTCACAGGACATAAAAACCGATCAAGGTGATTTACATGCTTCTTGATCAGATTATTCTGAACGGATATAAAGCGTTTATTACCGTCATGCTGGCCATCCTCTTGCTCAAACACAGTGCTCGGGACACATACCGCCTTGCACTCTTTAGCAGATATATTTTTCCCTTACTGCGTGCGTGGCAATGCAAACAAATATCTCAACATACTTCACATCAGGCTTTTGAAAACCGTCAAGATAAGTGAGTGGAAGTTTATTGTTATCTTGAACTTAAGCTGAAGCAGTTGATGAGTGTCAGACGTGGCAGAGAAGTAGGGCGATCTAGAGACCATTTGGCCTGGAGCCATCATTTAATTTCTGAGAAAAAAAAAAGTCAAAATAGTCAAAGTACTTCCACGTCATCACTTTGACCCGGGTAACCAGGTACGTTTAACTTGTTTATCATTTCTCATGTAGGTGCAAACATTAACAAGGTGTTAGTCCAAATAGAAATGTAATCAAATTTAATTACCATTGTATGCAGTTACGTAATTGTGATCTAACATAATACTTTTTGAGGTATAACTACATTAACCATTGTGACAGAATCACACATTTTGGCATTCAAAACTAAATTCATATCAATTATCAGTTGAAGAAGTCGCCGACTTAATCATGGAAATCAATTTGTAAGCAAATTTACATGTTCATATGTTGAGATTTATAAATCTACAACATAATATTGTACTAAAGACCGAACTGTCATACCAAAGACATGGTATTTAAAAGAAATAATTCACACAAGACAATCAACTATAGTCATTAAAAGCATCATTTACTATTGAGTGAGTCGTTTTAGTTATGTCTAAATTAACCTTAAACGAGTTGCACGTTAGTCGTATAGAAACACTTGCATGTTAGTTGTAATCTAACCGGAGAACATATATTGTTTGAAATTGTATATCCTTCTTGAAATCACTTGAACAATAGTTATATAGAAGCATTAGAAATAAGCTAACTTGGCATTACCGATAAGCATCCTGTTACTAAGAAACAACTACCCACCCTATTAACCACTTATTATTCTTAACAGTAAAGACCATCAAGTATCAAATCCTCTTCTTGCTATAACCTCTTCATATATAGAGATTGCTTCTTGCATCACACTTCCTTCAATTAGCAATTTACTTCTTGTCTTCCCCAATGGCTGGATAGAAAGGTAATTTTGCAAACCCGAATCAGCCGATACTTGGTCCATCTTTTCAATTACCTTTGGTGCGACCCGTGGATCATATCCAGCAGACGCCATCAGCAACAATCCTATGTGATCCGCTTCAGTCTCCATCCTACACGTAACAAACACCATTCTCCATCACATACATATATAATCAATACCTAGCTACCTTATAGCTTATATAACATAAATACATTTGCGAGAAAGGATGGTCTAGTGCAAATAAAGTCGCCCATGAGTCAACAAGATGACTCGGCCTAACAAACTTATAGTAAATCATCAGTGCGGGTGTAAACCATATCTTTGAAAACCTCTCTGATACATGTCTTGCCACAACATGTGCAACCTACAAACATGTATTAATAATTAATACTTATTGCTTGTGTTAACTAATAATGAATAATAATCTAATCTTGAAATAAATATATATACCTCATGAGCAATAATGGCAGCAATTTCTTCATCGGTTTTAAAGCGTTCTAACAAACCAGTAGACACAATAATCTTCCCACCAGGCAAACAACATGCATTTACCGCATGATCATTCTGAACCACCAAAACTTCCCAATTCAAGTCCTGCAGATGCGAAATGGCCAACTTCACCCCCTCATCTTCTTTCTTCAATCCTGTTTGCAATGCTAAAATGACATCAAAGAAAACCTTAAGAGTGTCTGGATGCATCCAGACACTCTCTTTCCCTTTTGCGTCAGCCTTCTTTTGCATCCTTCGAAACTGAACCACCCCAATCATTTTCTCAACACCTGGCATTTGAACAAAATGTTTCCGTTTTGTGTACGGTATTGTCTCTTCGTCCGGAAAATGCACGTACATCCAAATAATGGATACCAAGTATACGAGTAGGATCAAAAGCTTAGATTGACTATCGCTAACCAGTCTCCGATCAGCATGGTAACATCGAAAATGTGCACCAATTAGCGATGAAGCACTCTTAAGATGATTAGAAGTGGATGTAAACTTACTCAGTTGATGGCAGTGGTTGACGATGGAAACCGGGGGTTTGGGAACAACGGTAAAATTGGAACGAAGAGAAGAAGCAGCAACAGCTATATCAAACCCTATTTTTGATCTTCTAAACCACAAGGCCATTTTTTGGTGGCAATGGCAACTGGTATTTGGACTGGCGTGTATATATATATATATATATATGTATATTAGGGTAATTTGTGAACATTTGGGGGCCAGAGCAGATGGGGCGGTGGATCCTGGGAAATGCTAAGATTGCATGTCCATGCCTTAACGAATGAATGATTAAAGATCAAACCTATATGACGCCGGCCATAACAAATGAATGATCAAACCTAATTTTGATGTTGGAAACCATGACATATTTTAGGTAGCAGAGAAAGTGTTGTTGCTCAGTAACAATGGCGTGTTTCTTTTAGCGGGAAGGGAAGTTAATCTGATCTTTATATAATAAAGGCAATATCAAATGTAAATCTTATTTTAGGATTATTTTTTTGTAGTGGGACAATTCTTTCTGAAATAAATTCAATTTGAAGTCAATATATATGAATTTTGTTGAGGTTATCTAACATTTGTGTAAGTCATATTTAATCCAACGAGACAACTATGATCTTGAGTTAGTTAATAGTACACAATTTACAATTTATTAAAGGCAAATATTATACCATGTTTGTCTATTATTATCGGACTTGAACTCTCATCATTTGATAAGTGTATATATGACGATTACCGTTTCTTGCACCTATATCAAAATAATATCAACAGGGTGGAAAAACAATAATCACAGGTTTACTCTATATCTTAATTAGACCATGAAGCAATATATGCATTTCCTTAGTGAAGCTCAGAAAATAAATATATAAAACACACCAAGTTAATAAATTGAATGTCTATTGGCTTATTGACTTTTTAAAAAAGCCTTTCGAGCTTTTCGAAAACTGTTTTAGTTTTAACCCTTTCAAAAAGCTAAAATAAAAAATATTTTCGTGATTGCCAAACACATTTTAACTTACTGGCTTTTTGAAACACCAATAAGCAAATAAGCATGTTCAAACTCAAAATATGAATAAAACTAAGCAAATACGAATCATTTTGATTCAAAAAAAAGATTCACATTTTACCTCTTAAAATCTTCAATGAACTCTATAGAGCTCCCATTTCCATCAAGATTGGTATCTTCAAACTCTGAAAAACAGACAACCATCACTAATTTATAGAAGAAAAAAGAACTACTAATTTTTTATAAATCTTTCGTTAAGTCCATTATTAACGTAGAATTATAAACTAAATTAACTCTTGGCAAGTAAAAGTAGTTAAAAGGTAATTTTAGATTCGGGAAAAACTCAGGATCATTAGAAACGATAAACATGCCCCTAACAGTTATATTTGAAGGAAATTTAGAAATTCACCTTCACGGTAGAAGAATTTCCTACATAGTGATGTATCACCAGTTCATCATAGCCAAAAGACTCGGGAGTGTAAAATTGCTAGGATTGAATGACCCATATAGACATCAGATATGCACATTAAAATCATACTATCAACTCTTGTATAAGTCATCGTTCGTACCTCCTTATGTCCAGTTCAACTCTAGCCATTGGGTTGTAAATTCGCTTACATGTTTTCTGACCTACTCTCTATAAGCGGCGATGATGATATATTCCTGGGTGTACTAACATCATAAACATTGCATCCATTCAGAGACTAGAAACAATTCTAAATACGAATATTGAACTGAACATAAAATCTTCAGAATGATAGGCAGGCAGGCAGGCAGGCTAAGATAACAATTTAGATTAGATGATAAAACTAACTGTGAATTGGAAACAGAAAACTATGAAAATTTGAGGAAATTAGTGTTCAACTATCAGCCAGCAGCATAAATTCAAAAACACTATTATACATTGAATCAGAAATAGGGAATAAATGCGCTGAACGTGGGAGAAAGGAGACTTGGGTGCCGGAGAAAGAACATTAATGATTTGTGGAACAACCTAATTGACCGACTGACTGACTAAGTAACTAACTAACTGGAATTCTTCGATATCTTATATTCATTCGCCACGCTTTCTTCCCCTTCGATTTGTGAAACAATTCCGTATGAAACAACTGGAATTAGTCAAATTACCCTTGTTTATCTCCAATTCACAACAACAACAAGGTAAAAGAATAATCGAACTGGAGAAACTGACCTTGAAAGTGAGAGAGCATAAAGAAGTTCAATTGACGCTTCATAATCAGAATATATCCCATATCGGAAACTGATCATGGCGACGTGGGGAGGGACCACTTGAGGGCCAAAACAGAGTATGAGGAACCACTTGAGGGCCAAAACAGAGTATGAGGAATCACCATAAACTCGGCAAACCCGGCCAACCCGAACACATTTGCCGAGTTTGTTATCGAATTAAGCTCAATTTCATGTCATTAACTTATCATTTTGGGTTGTCTTTGTAAAACATACAAATAATCATTCATGTATGATTACCGTAGCAACTTATTTCGTAAATATAGCAAAACATCTTAAATTTACTGAGCACCCAACTTTATCACTAATAAATCTCAAAAACTTTTATAAATAAAACCTGTGAATTAAGCAACATATCAAACTACAAAAATAATATAGTCCTATCCTGCATCCAAAACATTTTATATTTGGTTAACTAAATAAAAAATGAATCAAATATCAACTTGTCGTCGTGCTATAGCCTCTTCATATATAGAGATTGCTTCTTGCATCACTCTAGCTTCAGATAGCAGCTTACTTCTTTCCTTTCCTGATGGATGGGTAGACAGGAAATTTTCCAAAGCCGAATCACCCGATCCTTCTTCCAGCTTTTCAAATACCTTTGGTGCAACCCGTGGATTGTATCCAGCAGAAGCCATTAACATCAGCCCTATGTGATCAGCTTCACTCTCCATCCTACACATAACAACCAAATATAACCAACACCTACCGGCCTATATATAACTTATTAACTTAAGTTAACTAATAACATACTTTCGCGAGAAAGGAAGGTTTAGCAGAAAAATATACGATGCGCTGACAACATCCCGGTCAATATAGTCATCCAAAATTACCCGGCCTATTGTAAAACAGAGTAATGTTACAAACTTTTCAGCTGCATGTCTTGCCACTGCATGCGCAACCTAAAACCATGTATTCATGTTTAAATGATAACTATGGTTACAATAATAATCTCATCTTTGGACAACTACAGTTGTTATAAGTCGGTATGCATAACATTTATGGCCACCAATGGTGAATGGTGTCGAGTAGGTTGGTTGACAGTCTGTAAACAAGCCAAGTTGAGCCGAGTCAGGTTCGAACTTAAACGAGACAGATTGGCTCGTTTATTTTTAACGAGTTGAAAAGTGGTGCACCAGTTCGGCTGGTAGAAGGTTCGAGCCAACTTGTGACTTGTTGAATCGGCTCGTTAGTTTTATCACAAGTTATGATATGTATAATAGACAAAAGGCTTGGGTTATACATACACCATGTTGGTTATTCACACACTCGTATAGGCTCTATACAGCTCGTATAGGTGCATAGTCAAGTCATTTTCAAGCAGAAGTGTCAGCTTTTATTCTTTTGTATCGTATAGCCCCTATACGGCTCGTATAGGGCTATATGACTCGTATAGGTTCTATTTGACTCGTATAGTTTTTTTCAATTTTAATATTACAAAAAAATATCAAAAATAACACCCGAGTTGGTTACAAAATAAAAATATACATAACAACCTACGTACAACATGAGCGTTTCGGGGTAACGACTTTTTAGTTTCATTTGTTGGTGTAGATGTTGGTATTATCTTACAAAGCAACACACAAATCTTACATGGTTTGATAAAGAAAATCTGATACCTGGTCTATACGGGTCGTATACCACCTATACGAGTCGTATAGACCAGAAAAGTAATTAAAAATCTCTGGTCAAAGTACATGATGACATACTGTATATACGAGTCGTATAGGTCAGACGAGTTACGTAGGCTATACGAGCTGGAAAATCTATACGGCTCGTATAGACTGCAAAAAGCTGCACACTATCACGTTCGTACGCAGGTCAATAAGTTAAGGTTATACGACTCGTATAGGCCCTATACAAGTCGTATAGCCTTATTCCCACACCAAGAGGCTGGTGTATAGCATGATCCTAGACAAAAACAATAAACTTTTAACATACACATGATACAAAACTTGAATTATAATATTTTATGAGTTATTTTTATTATTTTTTTTTGTCAGTTTTCATAAACAGAGTTCGCCAGAGTCAAATATTATATGTATTTATTTTGTTTTCCTTTTTCAATATGTATGCATATTATTGCTATTATTGTTATTACTATTTTAAATTTGGGGTCTAATTTAAACAAGTAAACAATTATATATGTATTATATACTTTTTGTTTTCTTTTTTTTTTAACTGTTTTTACAATTTGGGGTTTAATTATTAAAACAAGCCAATCGAACAAGTCAACAAACAAATAAATGAGCAAGTTATCGAGCAAGCCAACAAGCCAGTTATCAAATGAGCCACGAGCCAAGCAAGCCATGGCTAGGGCTCCGCTCATTTGCAAACGTCTAAACACAACCCGATTAATTAAACATGTTAAACCAAACGTGATCCGTTTTTTAAACAGGTTTAGATATGCATCTCAAAACCTAGTTAAGATATGTCGATAATTGGCACCCCAAATTATAGATTTACATATATACATACCTCATGACCAATAATGGTAGCAAATTCTTCATTGGTTTTAAAGCGCTCTAACAATCCAGTAAATACAATAATCTTTCCGCCAGGCAGACAATACGCATTTACATCATTACTCTTCACCACCATAACTTTCCATTCCAACCCCTTGGCATGCGAAATACCCAACTTCACCCGCTTATCATGTCCATGGTTCAAATCTTGTTTGTTCAATCCTGCTTGCAATGCTTCACTCACATCTTTCATTATCGTCCTAACCCTAACACTTTTCGGATGCGTATCCGGTAAAATATTGCATTTATATTTATCCTTCATATTCTCAAATGAATGCTCCCCAACCCATGTCTCTATTTTACCCGAAATCAACATAAAATGCTTCCGTTTTGAATACGGTATGTTTTCGAAATGCCCAAAACACAAAAGTACCCCAGAACATAATCCGAGGTATAGAACTGCGGATGAAATTTTTACAACCTTATCCTCATGCCGATCCGCGTGATAATATCTATAGCTATAGCCAGATACAGTAGATGTAAACTTACTCGAATGATGGGTGTGGTTGATGATCGAACGTGGGTTACGGAATAGGGGTTTGGGAGTGCTGGTGATTTTGGAAGTTATAATATTAAACCCTAATTTTGATAATCTGTACCATGCCATTATTGAGCTTCAAAACGAAGAGTTATTATTGCTCTCTAAGGTAAATAATAATGGCGCCTTTTTTTCAAGGTTGGTTTGTTTTCTTGTTGAGGAGGAAATCTATATAGTAATTATATATCTATATAATTAATAAAATATATAGCTTTAAAAGAAACATTGTTATATTCGTTTTTTGGTGTTTTATAGAATGTATTAATTATGTTTTAAGTATATTTGTAAATTCTTTGATGATTTATAAAAAGAAAAAAGTCAATTATTTTTTCATTCGTGTGGGTTTGGCCATTTGTAACTATTTGGCTTAAAAACACTTTTTTTTGTTATATCCATCCCTGATTCAAGTCATGACTTTTTTAAACACTTTTCAAGTTTGATACAACTAGAATTTCGTGTTAATTAAGTAGATCAGTATGTTGGTCATTTTATACTCTAGAAAATATTTGCACACATTACTAAGTTTTTTTAGCCATCATAAGACCATGAGTGGTCATAATTCTCCACCTTTAGCATTATGTGTCACGTGGCGTCCAATCAGAGTTATGGTTTTTTACAAAAACAGGTGTAGTCATAACTCTCCACCCCCAGGCATTATGCGCCACGTGGCGCACAGTCACTATTAATTTTATTTGTTTTTTTTTAAATAATAATTCATTTAAATAATTAAATATATAATTAAAAAACTACATTAAAATTAAAAAATACATTAAACGGATGTAGAAGTTTTAAAATTCATTCTTATATCAACTTTGGCATATGGCATCTTATTATCGTATATACATTTTGTTCCAAATTTTTTCTATATATAAATCTCTTTAACAAAGTATCAAGTTGCAAGGACTTCAATGCAAATACTATTAAAAACAAGGTTCAAACTAAAAAATAAATAGTACCATAGGGACTAAACAAAAACTCTCAAACCATTTATAAACCAACAAACCCTAAATCGCATGTCTCTCTTCTTCTTCTTCTTGCTGCAGCCTCTACAGATGCAAATACTTGAAAACCCTAGATCCATCTTTGGTGTATGGTTTTTTTGCAATTAAGGTTTTGTTCTTTATCTATTTTAATCTATATTGAAGATCTATAATGAACTTAATGGATATATTTTTGATATTTGAGCCCATTTTTCGCGTTTTACACAAGACGCTACAAAAAAAATACCCCAAAACGCCGAGGGGGGCGATGTTCCCCGGCGTTTTGGGCCAAAATGCGCTCCTAAAACGCCCGAGTACGGATGGTCTAAAAATATATATGCTATTTGTGTTAGCAATTTCAGAGTGTGTTAACAATTTGACGAACATGAAATGACCTAAGTTGACAAGTTGATCAAGTTAGTTTAGTTTACTAATTGTAATATAATTGTTATGGCAGTGTTTTGGTCACCTAAGTTAAGTTTAGATTATAAAGATAGGACATTGTGTAGGTCCCAAATACGAATCTAACAACACTAGTTCTTGAATCAATCTAAGTTTTAGTTAGCGGAAATCACTAAAGCTAACCTAGATCTCGGATCTTGTTGATATTGGGGTTCTACCATGAGTATGGAGAGTATAAAAAGAGAGAAAAGCAAAAGATAAGGTTTTGTGTTGTTCTTCATTCCATGCCATGCTTCCTTATAATTTTTGAATCTTTTAAATTCATTTGTCATTTGAAATGACAAGTGTAAACAGTAACCCAGGCTGACAGATGTTATTGTTTATACTTTCTCTTTTTTACCACACTATTCACTTTTGTTATTTCAAATGGCAAGAGTTAGGAATATTTTTAATTTTTATTTTTTTAATAAATCCTATTAAATGTTTTTAGTTTGTTAAAAATACATTTTTGTTATTATTTTTTTAGTTTTTGAGTTTATTATTTTTTTTAAACAACTAATTTGGATCACTGATGGGTCGAGTAGCGGAAACCCTTTTCGGGAGGAAATTCACCATAGGTGACAAATGTCAAAATGTTATAAAAGAAATAAACTTCAATTCAATATTCGAATGTTTTGTATCTTATTAGTTTTGTTTGTATGTTTAATGAGATATTGTTGTATATACGAGTTTGGAGAATGGGCTAAATTGGACTTGTAGATGGACTTAAGGAAGGAAGTAGCTATTGGGCTTTTATTCTGGATTCTTTCAAGTCTCATGGCCTGCTATAACTTAAACCGGGTTAGTTTATTATACCGGTTTAGTTTATTACACTGGCTGATATAAATTTAAACAGGTTAGGTAGATAAATTTGTTAGAAATATTTTCTTAAATTTGTTATAAAACTTAAACAAGTTAGGGTTTGATGTGGTTCGTATACTGAGTGCATCTTGTAATCCGATCATCATAATGATGGTCTGAATCTGTTCTTGGTTCTTTCTTATACTGTATCTTCTTTCTGCGTAATCAATTGAAGAATTTGTGTTGTATTGTTGGGTTTCTGTTGAATCAAATAAGATTTTAGTTTTGTGACATGGTATCAGAGCTTATAAGGTTGTGATCATCGGTTAATCTATGGTTCTGGTTATCTAGGGTTCTCAAATCGTAAACCCTAATATTGGTTAAAGCAAAATCGGGTGATCTTGGAACGGTTATTGGGTTCTATAGAAGGAGTTGATATTGGTTGCTTCGTAGATGTGAAAACTTTCGTCTCCAGCTTTATTCTTCTTTTTAGCTATATCTAGAACACTCACTATGAGATTTTTCCAAACCCTCTTTAATTTTTTTTGTTAATAGTTGTAGTATAAGTTTGTCTCTCCCTGTTTACGTGCTATTACGTGTGAATCATCTTGTGTGATTGTTATTATTTTCTTTTGTGTTGCATATTTTTTGTGAATTAATCTTGTTAAAAAAATGGGTGAAACAAATAGTGACTCTTATTAGCAAACTAACTGGATGTTAGTAATCCATTATGCCTTCATCCTAGTGACTCTGGCACATTGACAATCATTAATTTCAAATTAAAAGGGGTTGAAAATTATTCTGTGCGGGCAAATTCAATGAAACTTGCACTTCAAGTCAAAAATAAGATAGGTTTTGTAAATGGTAAATGCATTAAATCAACAGAAGATGAAGTTTTAGCTAATCAGTGAGATAGATTGAATTCTATGATCTTAACATGGATTCTTAATTCTGTAAGTGAAGAGCTATATGCTTATCAAGTCTATTCTCAATTAGCCTTTGAGTTTGGGATGAAATGAGGGATACTTATGAGAAAATTGATGGTTCAATTGTTTTTGGGTTATATCAAAAAATAAATTTACTTAATCAAAATGGGTCATCATTTCTGAGTATTATCATAGACTAACTAGTATGTGGAAACAATTTGATGCAATGGTTCAACTTCCCTCGTGTTCTTGTCAAGCCTCAAAAGGGCTTAACGACTTTGATACTTTAATAAAATTAATGCAATTCCTTATGGGTCTAGATGATGTGTACCAGCCTGTTAGAACAAATCAATTAACTCGTGAGCCTTTACCAACAATTAAAACAGCTTTTGCTATTATATCTAGGGAAGAATAACATAGAATTACTATTAATTGGTCTAAGGGTCAGTCACAAAATGTAAGTTTTGTTTCTAAAACTAATCAAAGTTTTGACAATAAAAGGATATTCATACATGGACCAAATCCAAATCTGAAGTGCACACATTATGATAAAATAGGACACACGATTGATAAATGTTTTGAAATCATTGGATATCCCCAAGGGCCTAGGCCTAAATGGAATCAAAGAACTTTTCCCTCTAGTTCAAGTAAAAGTGGTCTTTCAAGTAATGGTATTGTTGCTTCATTAACCTCTGATCAAGTTGCTAGGTTGTTAAGTCTTCTAGACGATAAGGGTGATGAGGTACAACAGAGCAATAACATAGGAGGTAATATTATGTGTTCTTTTTCAAGTTATGTGTTTAGAAATAAACTTTATTGTTTTAACACTACTTCAAGTAATAAGATTGATAATAGTTGGGTCATTGATTCTGGGGCTAATCAAAACATGGTTACGAGTGAAAAAATAAATATTTTTAATATAATAGATGTATCAGAATTTAATATAAGTATTAAACATCTAAATGGTTCAAATGCTTCTGTCACAAAGATAGGAAGCATAAGGTTAAATGGTAACGTAATTCTAAATAATGTGTTTGTTGTCCAAGATTATTATGTCAACCTTCTATCTGTCTATAGGTTAGCTAGTGAAAATAAATTATCTGTCACTTTTAATGAATATAATTGTTTAATTCAGGATGCACACACAAAGAAAACTCTATATGTCTATAGGTTAGCTAGTCAAAATAAATTATTTGTCGCCTTTAATGAATATAATTGTTTAGTTTAAGATGCACACACAAAGAAAACCCTGTTGACTGGTAGTCAAGTAGATGAGTTGTATCTATGTGGTGATTCTTCTAAGTGTTTTAAGGTGTGTTGTAACATTTTTGATGTTATAAATCTTTGGCATACTAGATTAGGACATCATGCTAGTCATGCACTTAGTGTCTTAAAAAATGATCTTAAAATACAATCTGTTAATGATTCATTTCCATGTGAAGTCTGTCATAAAGCTAAACAACATCGTAAACCTTTTCCACTAAGTGATCACAAAACCACTAACAGTTGTGAATTAGTACACATAGATACTTGGGATCCTTATAGGATCCCAAGTAAAGAAGGGTATAGATACTTTTTAACTGTTGTTGATGATTTCTCTAGAGCCGTGTGGGTATTTTTGATGAAAGATAAAACTGAGGTTTTTTATAATATTAAGACTTTTACTTGTTGAGAAATCAGTTTCAAATCATTGTGAAAACATTTCGTATTGATAATGGAACGGAATTTGTAAATTGTCAGGTTCAAAAAAACTTTAGATTAAATGGCATTGTTCATCAACCCACATGCACTTACACACCCCAACAAAATGGGGTGGTAGAGAGAAAACATCGACATCTTCTTAATGTAGCTAGGTCACTTTTGTTTGAAGGGGGTTCCTTAAAGTTTTGGTCTGAGTGCATTCTAACTGCTACATATTTGATTAACAGAACTCCCTCATCAGTCTTGAATGGTAAGTCTCCATATGAACAGCTGTTTGGTTTTAAACCCTCACTAGGTCGCTTGATAAATTTTGGTTGCTTGTGTTTTTGTATCATTTTAAATAATTTCAATACGTTTGAGTCTAGGGCAAACAAAATTTTTTTTTAGGATATTCAATTTCAAAAAAAGGTAATAAGTCGTGGAATTTAGATCTTAAACAAGTTGTGTTTTCAAGAGATGTAAAATTTTATGAAACAGTTTATCCTTTTAAAGATAGTTTTATTTTAAAACTTGATGATTCTTACAATGATAATACTATAAATCATTTAAACTTTTTTGATAAATATGATGACGCTGATAATTTCTCAAGTGACCCAAATCTCAATGATGAACAGGAACCGGTACTGAAAATATAGACCATGAGCAGCAACTTGTTAGTAGTCCTGAGGTTGCAAGTGAGGCTAGTAGTGACCAGCAACCTAGTAACCAGATTATACCAACCAGTGAGGTAGTTCAAGATGTCAATACAAATGATGACAACTTTAATTCTAAGGGTAGTGAGACCATTATACCTTCAACTGTAAGAAGATCAATTAGAAACTCTAGCTTGTCTAGAAAATTACAAGACTATGTGGTTGAGGGAAATGTCAAAATGGATTAGAAAAAGTATTAAATTACTCTAATTTGTCCAAAGAAAATTTTTGTTTTGTGTCTACACTTAATAAAAGTCTTGAACCAAAATTATCTTAACAGGAATAACACTTGGGAGCTTGTTGATTTACCTCCTAATAGAAAACCAATTGGTTCTAAGTGGGTATATAAAATAAAATATAAATCTACTGGTGAAATAGAAAGATATAAAGCTAGGTTAGTGACTAAGGGCTTAAACCAAAAAGAATGTGTTGACTTTGAGGAGACTTTATCTCTTGTAGTAAAAATGATTATTGTAAGAGTTGTTCTTAGTTTAGTTGTAGAGAATGGTTGGTCTTTATATCAACTGGATATAAATAATGCCTTTCTCTACGGAGATTTAAATGAAGAAATATATATGACCCTACTTGAGAGAGACCAAAGTTTGCAAACTAAAAAAATCTTTATATAGCTTAAAACAAGCACCTAGAATGTGGAATGAGAAATTAGTCAAAGTTTTATTAAATTTAGGATTTGTTCAAAGTAAAAGTGACTATTCATTGTTTGTAAAATCTGATAAACAAGTGTTTATAGTTTTGCTTGTATATGTTGATGATATAGTAATAAATGGTAATAATGTGAGTGAAATAGAATCTATAAAGAATATGTTAAGCATAAGTTTTTTAATTAAAGATCTTGGATTGCTCAAATATTAGTTTTTTAATTAAAGATCTTGGATTGCTCAAATATTTTTTGGGTATTGAAGTTTTTAAAACTGATAATATGTAACACCCTGGTCCGGAAGGGCTGACGTGTCACAATAATATGGTTACCGAACAAAAGACATAATTTTATATATTTATTTGCCAAAGATATAACACATTAGACAAGGTAAAACTTAAGGTTAATTTACAAACTAGCACGGTTGAAAAGATATTTTATTAGGATCCTGATATTTTATTTCTCGCTCTTATTCCCGGCCAAAGTAACATGTGGACCTGTATATAAAAAATAAAATAACGGAATGAGCCAAATGCTCAGTACGGAATAATAGACTCAAACAATTAATAATTCAGTGAAACGTAATTGAGATTTAACTTACAGTTGATGATATGATGCAAAGTAACCTTATTAAATAAATTATGACGTATCATACGGATGTACCCATGAGCGAACATAGAACGTGAAAATATACAGGTAGCTACTCCTGCATATTTATCACACGAGATGGCAAGTTTGCACACCCGCTATCCATCTCCTTAGTATTAATCCTAGGATTGATCTATACGCCTCCTAATAGCCATATGTACCACACTTGTACTTAAGAGATGCCGTGAACTGATTTCACCGTCACGGGTGGTGCACACGTTGTCGATGCCGCAACAACATGCTCGTGGGACACTCCACGAGAAGCGACACACAGGGTACCGGAATACAGATGATCTTATTCATATAACTTATAGCAATTATATTTTCGTAACATATATCGGAACATGCGATAATTAGTATAATTAAATATAACCTATCGCATGATGTCAAGTTAAATTCCTTGTCATAGTCATAATAGGAATTCAATGGTAATTCAACTAAATCGATATTTTAAAGACGTGATGAGTTTCCAAAGTATATGAAATAAATGGGTTTATAACAATAGAATATGAAGCAATAAGAAGTGGGGGTAAGGATCCGTACCTTTTTATGTTCCAAAACGATGCTAACTTGTTTAGGAGCGTCTTAGTTATCTACATACGAGTTAGTTATCTAATTAGTATTATATTTAGAACTTTACAATTAGTTTGGAATGATCACATACTGACTATATGTTTATTATTGTTAGAACAAAATCTATTTAATATATGTATAATAGTGCATAACTATTAAACTTTTTAATTTCCGTACAAACGTTTTTATTCTATATGTACATTTTTCGTAATTGTTTTAATTGTAATATTCTTTTGATCATGAGATGAACCTTTATTCTTTGATCTTTTAATAGTACTTTTATCTATAATACCAATTATTTTCGTTACTTACAGAAATAAAGTTTTTAGTATACAATGAGAACAAATATATTTTTCAAATAACAAATCTTAAAAAGGGTTTCACAATTTAACAAGTAAATAAAACAAAATTCTAAAGTTAGCAAGTAAAATATGAAAAATTACCCACTGAATGTAGTTTGGATAAATGAGTGGTTCTTTTAAAATAATAGAATCATATTATTAACTAAGTCATCTTCATCATCTTCTTGGTATGAATAATGAAATAATAACCAGGGACTTTTTCTTTTTCTTTCTTTTATCCGTCTCTTATATACATATATACACAACACATAAGTAAGTAAGTGAAACTTTTAAGTGTGTGGACACCTTACGTTAGAGATGAACAATAGGTAGTGATAATAGATCGGTTCCGTTGTGATGTCGCATGGTGATTCGGAGTAGCTACGGAGTGGAGATAGGGAAAAAATCAATTGTTTTGCTTCTTGCATTTATACCGATTCGTCGGAAAAGTACATGTTGACTGGAAATTGTTTTTGAGTTCTACGAGAGATATCGAAGTGACCGAAAGTTATCAAGAAGGTGAATATAGGCAGTGTGGTTATTTTGTGGGTGTTTTAGTTTGGTTTTGACTCGTCGGAAATTTAACGTAAATGATGGTGAAAGCTTTACAACCCAACTTTTCTTAGTAACCAAGGTGAAGATGGATAGGGTATAGTTTTGTTTTTGGTTGCCGGAAATTTTAATCAGTACCGGAACTTGTGTGTCGGAGGATGTGAGTATTAAAGGTTACGACACGTCTATTTATATTCATTTTCCTTTGTGATGGAGGTAATCTACGTAAGCTAAGATCAATACCTTCATCAAAAGAACCTGTGTCACTTGTTATTATTCTTTCCTTCTTTTACTTATCTTTTAGTTTATCTCTTGTTATTATATTTTAACAATAAATATTTGTATTTTAAATAATTTAGTATTGTTTTGTTGTCACAGTTTATTTAGAATTTTAGAGATAATATCATAAAACTTTAACAAAAACTTATAGGCAAACTTATTTATTTGTCACATACTAGACCGGATATTTCTTTTTCAGTGCAGTTCTTAAGTCAATCTATGCATAGTCCTATAATGGCTCATTTGAGACCGGCATTAAGGGTCTTAAGATACTTGAAGAAATGTCCAGATCAAGGTGTGTTGATTAGTAAAAGGTATGGTCTTAATATCACTGCTTATGCAGATTAAGATTGAGGAAAATGATTCATAAATAGGAGGTCTGTAACGGGTTTTTGTATTTTTCTGGGAAAATCGTTGATTTCTTGGAGAAGTAAAAAAACAAAGCACCGTTTCTCGGTCATCGGCTGAAGCTGAATACCGAGCGATGTGTACAGTAACTGATGAGATAATTTGGCTAGTTAATGTCTTAAAAGAGTTGAGAGTTGATGTTAAATTGCCATTTGTGTTGCATTGTGACAATAATGTTGCAATCTATGTATCTGCCAATCCAGTGTTTCATGATCGAACTAAACATTTCGAGATTGACTTGTTTTTCTTGAGGGAGAAAATTGCTTCTGGTACTATAAAAGTAGTAAAGACTGACTCTTCGAATCAACTTGCTGATGGGTTCACAAAAGGGTTGTTTTCTGTTCAACAACATAAATTGTGTAAATCGCTAGGTCTTATTGATTTGTTTATATATTGAATTGAGGGGGATGTCAAAATGTTATAAAAAATAAACTTTAATTCAATATTATATTGAATGTTTTGTATCTTTTAGCTTTGTTTGTATGCTTAATGAGGTATTGTTGTATATACAATATAAGTTTGGAGAATGGGTTAAATTGGACTTGTAGATGGGCTTAAGGAAGCTGTTGGGCTTAAGGTAGGAAGCATCTATTGGGCTTCTACTTCTGAATTCTTTCAAGTCTCATGGTCTGCTATAACTTAAACCGGGTTTGTTTATTATACCGGTTTAGTTTGTTACAATGGCTGATATAAACTTAGATAGATAAATTAGTTAGAGATATTTTCTAAAAAAAAACCTACAAACTCTCTCTTCTCTTGTTATTCACCCTGTTAGGGTTTGATGTGGTTCGTATACTGAGTGCATCTTGTAATCCGATCATCATAATGATGATCTGAATATGTTCTTGGTTCTTTCTTATACTGTATCTTCTTTCTGTGTAATCGATTGAAGAATTTGTGTTGTATTGTTGGGGTTTCTGTTGAAACAAAGAAGATATTAGTTTTGTGACAACAAAACCTCTTGACCTACCAAAAACATATTATTTTAAATTGAAATCTTTAGGGTGTGTTACTTCAGCAATAATTAATTTGTACTGATAATTTTTTAAAGTGGTTCGCATAAGACGTTCGGTGTCATTTTTATGTGCTCTAGTGATTATAACAATATAATTTGCAAAAATAATAAACACATGAAAGCTATATACGTTAACAAAAATATGACCTAGATAAAAGTCGTTTTATCGATTTTATTCGCCACTGAAACAAAGAAAAGGTGTTGGGTTAGACATGTATGTACTCATACATCATAATGGGTTGGTTCTTGAGTATGGAATGGGAGTACGTAGGGTGTCAATTGGTGAAATTGAATTAGAGGAAAGACAATATTGCATTGCAATGTTGGAACAGTGTATTCTCTGATGGATGGTGTATCATCATAAACACATCAATGGAACAAATGTATTTTAAGTTAATTATTTTGGTTTGGAAAGCATGTTTGAATCGCGTCCCAACTTTTGAGACCTTGTCTAAATAGGTATACTGATAGGTTTAGATATTTGCAAATTATGTGGTGCCCTTACAAAGAATAACAATCATATGTTGGTAACATGTGATTTTGCATATATGGTTTGGTCATACATCTAGACTTGGTGCAAGATCTCGTCAATTTCTATTGATTCGGTATTATTGACTGTCCTCCCTAACAATCTTTCACTCTCAAAGCCTAATAAAGAAGCTCTACAAACAATAATTAGTAAGGATGACTGATGCAGGAGCATTTATATTTAATTAGAATCTTTTATTTTTGTTAGTTTATCTTTTATTATTTTGTGTTTATTTTGTTTCTAAGTTTATCTTTTTTCATGTCTAGTATAAATAGGGTTTTGATTGTTTAGTTTTATAAGTTTATGGTTGAATATTAAATTGAAGAATTTTGTTCTTGGAACCTATGGTTCAGCTTTGGGTTCTCAAATGGCTCAACATGAATATGAATACTTGCTTGCTTGTAGATTAGCCGCCTATGTTGCTTCACGTGCCCACGGTAGAGATTGGTATTCTACTAGCAGAGTCGCCGCTAGAGCCAGAAGTGGAATCTATCCCGACCCGCGGGATCTTGAAGAGATCAAACGACTCCGACAACGAGTTCGCGATCTTGAGGAGATTGAACGGCTCTGAAAACGAGTCCGTGATCTCAACGCGGGATCTTGAAGAAATCAAACGACTCCGACAACGAGTTCGCGATCTTGAGAAGATCGAACGGCTCCGAAAACGAGTCCGTGATCTCAAGTTGCAACGTGAGATGCGTAAGGTGGAAACCGAGTTGAGCACCGTCGTCTCGGATGAAGGTGACGACGGCGATGAGCATCCATTTTACTATCACCCACCTCGGTTCGACGGACTGATCTATCTAGAAGAGTGTTTATCGAAAGACAAACCCATATTCGATGAAGACGAGATTGGTTTTGATGGAGAAGAATGTCGGCTGGTGAAAAATCTTCTTAACGGAAATGATGAATCAATTTCCAAGATTAGTAATATTGATGAAGATGAAGACTATGGCAGTAGCCCTAAGGTGGTGATAGGTGGTCCGATGGTTATTAGTGGCGTTGAGGCGGATGGTGGTGGTGTGAAAGCTCCAATAAAGTCAGAAAATATTGTGGCTGGATTGAATGTTCTACGAGATACGTATCGTTTGAATTTTGGAAAATCCAATATTACCGATTACGTAGGGGCTGTTGACTTGCAAATGTTACAACCAATACGCAAATGCAAATAGAGGAAATTATGGTAGTGGGACCACTCAATAGGAAGTATAAAATTATACAAAACAAGGAAGAAAATAAAGTTTTCAAATATGAGGCCATTCTCCATAATAATTGTGAGTTACCAATTATTTTCATGGTTGTCATGCATAAGGAAGGAGATGAAGTGATTAATTGGGGTGTTGGTGATTTAATCGAAAAATGCAATCACTTTCACGAAGGATTTAGTTTGCAAAATATTTGTAGTTCTAGTGGTTTAAACTGAGCCAAAGATTTAAAAACATAAGTTGAATCGGTTTCTGAATCGATAGTGAACAAGAGGCAGCTCAATGTTCCTTTCGACCCAGGTGGTACACGCCCCAAGTTGGTTGAGGTGACCTATGAAGTTGAATTGTTTATTTGGGTTGTGATAATAATAAATCGAAATGATCTTTCGTTTGATTCGAGTGGCTTTGATCGGAAGGCAAAACTCGATGACGAGTTTTTTCGAAGACGAGGAGTATGATGCAGGAGCATTTATATTTAATTAGAATCTTTTATTTTTGTTAGTTTATCTTTTATTATTTTGTGTTATCTTGTTTCCAAGTTTATCTATTTTCATGTCTGGTATAAATAGGGTTATGATTATTTAGTTTTATAAGTTTCTGGTTGAATATTAAATTGAAGAACTTTGTTCTTGAAACCTATGGTTCAGTTTATCGGTCTTTGATTAACTAAAGTGTCATGAGCCATTTGAATGCTTTCGTTCCCGCATCAATAACGTCGTGGTGCATGTGAAGAGTAAGGAACAATAAGACTTTCAACAACAAAGGGACTAATTCAGTCACCACATGCAAGTCTAGGGGTTTTCTTTCTATCAAAATAAGGCAAAATTAGCTCATCTTGAATAAGCAAATTGGTTTACGTTTATTATTGTATCCTCTCATCCATTGTGAGAGTGCTTGTTTTTTTTTCTTTAGCTCCTTGTGAGGGTGCTTTTTTTTTTCTAGCTCTTGCTAGTTTTTATAACATCTCCATCATTCAAAAATAGTCAATAATTGTAGCTATTGTCCTTTTCCCCTCAATGGCTTTGTATACGTGCTCATTGTTATTCAAACGGTTACATAGTCGTCTTATATCTTTTTTACTAAAACAACATATAAAAACAAATGATCAATTATGTCAACTTAAAATCGGGGTGGATGCCATTAAACCACCATACATGATATATGGGTGTAAATGGGGACATTAAAACGTATGAGAATAATCATTTATTTATTTTTTTGTAAAAAAAGGAATTATATTTCTCATTCACAACAGGGTAAAAGGAAAAAACACTTATGCCGACTTTTTCTACCAAATGTTCCTACGTTTTTTTTTTCAAAATTGATTTGCCATCTCGGCGACCGAAGGCCATTTTGGTGGCTACCATTTTTTATAAACCCCTCGGCCTCTACCACCGCCACCTGAACCTCTAGGAAACCTGTCATTCCGTCGATCAGAGAAACCAACTCTTCCTCCTTGAGAGAAATCACCGCCTCTGCCACCACCACCACCTCTCCGGTTACCAAAACCTCCACAGCCATCACCATATCTTCCCCTTGACTGTTCTCTTTCTTGCAACGGCGGTAATTCTTTCACAATCACCAACCTTACACCACCACCATTCTCCTGCCCTGCGTGTATTCATGCATATTCAACACCAAAAGTTAAAAGACCCATAAACACATTTTTTTATACGTCATTAAGGCTTATTGTTACCAAAACTACATATATCCTCCTTATATATTTGTAGGCGATCATGAACAGCTTAAATGAACATATTTTCTTGTTCGTGTTTGTTGGTTAAGAAAATGAACATGTTTGTATTCATTAATGTTCGTTCGTTAATATTCTAAACGAACATATATGAAAGCAAAGTAATATAAAGTAACTCAAACGGACACCAATTAAAAGTAAAGAACAATGTTCAAATTAAAGCCTATAGACCATCAAAACATTTTACAAGTAAAGTAAAGAACAATACGGATTGGACTCAACTTCTTTAAATGAATATGTAAACAAACGGACATAAACGAACATCGATGAACGTAAAAGAACAACCATAAACAAATGTTCACAGATTAAATGATTGAACGGGACATGTTCTCATTTACATAAATGAACAAGCGTAAGTCAAATTGTTCGTTTTATTAAATAAATGAACACAAATAAAATTGTCCATTTATGTTGTTCGTTTACACACGCGATATTTTTCTTATTAGATAAAACGAGTAAAGATGTTTTAATTTTTAATGCATTTAAATATGACTTATAATATTACTCAAATCTACTATTAACCATCAGTGAAAATTGCAAACTTTACTAAAAACCATAAAAGATAACATAACAATATACCTGAAAGAAATGTGTCCAAATCATCAACGGCAACGTCAAAGACAGCGCATCTTTTATCAGCAGTCAATGCAAGTCCTCTAACAGACTCCACCTTCTCTTCCGGTAAAAACCTCCTCAAAACACCGTATGCAAAACTAAAAATAGGAAATGTATATTAAATATTTTGAACTATTTTTTTTATATTTTGGCTAAAAATGAAATGCTCACGATGGTGTATAGATGGGTCTTCCAGTCTTTCTTCCAG